>NC_059277.1:14125819-14190819 GCF_017591435.1 Portunus trituberculatus
ATTTGAGATTTTAATGATGGTTTTCTTGATTTTAATACTTGTCAGCGAGGTGTTAGTAAAAGTTATTGGAGTTTTCAAGGCTGTTTGTAGCGTATGCCTATTATAAGTTCAAAATATAAAGGAAGTTGTCAGGCCTAAAGAGAGAGAGAGAGAGAGAGAGAGAGAGAGAGAGAGAGAGTTGGGAGGTAAACAGAAATAGACTACGAAACAATCTTAAGTGAAGTGTGTGTGTGTGTGTGTGTGTGTGTGTGTGTGTGTGTGTGTGTGTGTGTGTGTGTGTGTGTGTTGGAGTGGCACTTACCGGCAGGGCGAGGTGGTGAGTGCCAGTGCCAAGGGTCAGGTGAGAAGAGATGAGAAGATCCTATACTCCTCATCTTTCCTTCCCTTCCCTCCCTCTGTTGTTTCCAAGGTACGGCTGCTCTCTGCTCTCTCTCTCTCTCTCTCTCTCTCTCTCTCTCTCTCTCTCTCTCTCTCTCTCTCTCTTGCTCATTCGCAGTTTAATTTTAACTCCGTCCTTCTATTGCTTTCTTCTTGTTCTTACTTGGCATCTCTCTCTCTCTCTCTCTCTCTCTCTCTCTCTCTCTCTCTCTCTCTCTCTCTCTCTCTCTCTCTCTCTCTCTCTCTCTCTCTCTCTCTCTCTCTCTCTCTCTCTCTCTCTCTCTCTGTGTGTGTGTGTGTGTGTGTGTGTGTGTGTGATGTACTCAAAATATGACCACTAGGTATGTACTGATGTAAAGAATAACCACTTCATAGGGAATAAATATTTTATTACTATTATTATTATTATTCTCTCTCTCTCTCTCTCTCTCTCTCTCTCTCTCTCTCTCTCTCTCTCTCTCTCTCTCTCTCTCTCTCTCTCTCTCTCTCTCTCTCTCTCTCTCTCTCTCTCTCTCTCTCTCTCTCTCTTTCCTGATTTTCTCTCTTTTCCATCTCCTTATTCTTCTATCTATTCTTCCTTCCTTTTTCTTTATTCTCTTCCAAATCCTCCTCCTTTCAAACAATTCTTCATTCATCCCATTCCTTTCCCATTTTCATTCTCTATCAACCCCCTTTCCTCCCTTTCCCCTTATCCTCCTTCCTCACCTTTTTTTATTTTACTTGGATGATGTTAGGAAGGTTTGCAAAGATGGGAAGGCAGAAATGAAAGAGAAGTAGTAGTAGTAATAGAAGTAGTAGTAGTAGTAGTAGTAGTAGTAGTAGTAGTAATAGTGTTGCGTTGTCTTCTATCAAACCTACTCGTTTTATTTGCATCACATTTATATTTATCCTTCGCTTTCTCGTCTTCCTTCTTTCGTCTTTCCCTCCTCCTCCTCCTCCTCCTCCTCCTCCTCCTCCTCCTCCTCCTTCTCCTCCTCCCCCACCACCAATGTTTACTCACCGTCTCAGCCTTGTCATTATGTCTTCTTATAGACTACACCTTTTTTTTCTTAATCGTTGCAAGAAACAGTATTAATCATGATAAGAGGTTGACGTCCCGTGTGTTGGTGTGGGTGTGGGTGTGCGCCTGTGTGTGTGTGTGTGTGTGTGTGTGTGTGTGTGTGTGTGTGTGTGTGTGTGTGTGATGTATAGGTGTCTTTGTCAGTGGGGTTTTTTTTTAAGGTGTTGTGTACATTTGCGTGTATTTGGGTGTTTTTTTTGGGGGGGTAGGAGTGTTTATGAGACCTAGTGAGTGGAGTGTGTGTGGTGAGAGGGGAGAGAAAGAGGGATGGGACGAGTAAACAAAAGTCAACATGTAAAAAGAGAGACGTGAATAAATCGAATCGTTTTTCCTCCCTCATCATTTTCCTTATTTACTTGCTTTTCCTTCTTTTTATTGGCCTTCATCCGGATTTGTATTGATTTTGTTACCTTCCTAACTGCCTCTCTCCTCTTCCTCCTCCTCCTCTTCCTTTTCCTTCCTCCTCCCTCTCCTGCTCTTCCTCCTCCTCGTCATCGTCTTCGTCCTCGTCGTCCTCCTCCTCCTCCTCCTGCTTTTCTTCTTTTCTTCTTGTTCTTTTCTTTTTTTCTTCATCATCATCATCATCATCATCATCATCATCATCATCATATTATTATTATTATTATTACTATTATTATTATTATTATTTTTATCATTATTATTATTATTGTTATTATTTGTAGAAGTAGTACTGGTAGTGCTAGTAGTTGTACTCGTAGTAGCAGTAATAGTCGTAGGAATAGTAGTAGATTCAGTCGTCCATTGTTGTTGTTGTTTCTTCTTCATCTGCCATTGTCTTTGCCTTAAATGTCTTCTTATTTCTCCTTCTTTTTCTACTTCCTTATCTATCACTCTTTCTCCTTCCTTTGTGTTACCCTTCAGTGACACACCACAAAATGCAAGGGAGTGTGCAGCTTCACCAGGATTCTCACAAGCTACAACCTGAACCACACAGCCTGAATCGACCTCAGAGTTAATTAATTTTATCACCTGTTCGCAGCCTCACCTTACGCCACACTTCGAATCACTTCTGCCCTCATCTGGACTGCTTTAAAAAGTCTCTAGTTAAAGTTACACGGATTTTTAATGGTGGATCTAAACTTGTGGGGAAATATTAGACAGATTTATACTTCATTAACAGGACAGCTAGTTGCTTAAACTCGGCTAATCATATCTGTGGCCTTTGAGCGCAGTCGTGGTGAGGGAGCAAAGTGTTTTTAAAGTGTTTTTTTACGGTTTAAGTGAGAGATTAACCAGATTTGTACATTGTTAACAGGAGAAGCACACATGATAAGCAGGCTAATCATCTCAGTCACCTGTGAAAACTGTCGTGGCGAAAGAGCAAAGCGTTTTTAATAGTATGTTTTATTATTATTATTATTATTGACACATTAACAAGATTCGTATATTATCAGCAAAAGAAACATCTGTGGCCTCGTCGTGAGAGAGCTAAGCGTTTCTCGTTTTTTTTTCTTTTATATTTTGTTATTTTCCTTTTTTTACCTTTTACTTATTTTTGTCCTATAGAAAAATACATTGGATATTCTTCAGATGACATAGTTAAAAATTGCTTCGCTCTAGGCCAGAAAGGGACCATGTTGTTTACTCCTCCTCTTCCTTCTCCTCCTCCTCCTCCTCCTCCTCCTCCTCCTCCTCCTCCTCCTCCTCCTCCTCCTCCTGCTCCTCCTCTTGTTTATTTCCGTCTCCTGTTCTCCTCCCCACGCTCCCAATCAGTCTATTATATTGCCTCATTTTGGTGCCAGACTCATGATATTCTTGTCCCGTGTGTGTGTGTGTGTGTGTGTGTGTGTGTGTGTGTGTGTGTGTGTGTGTGTGTGTGTGTGTGTGTGTGTGTGTGCGTGCGTGCGTGTGTGTTGGTGGTGATTGCCCTTCTATGTTTCTCTCTCTCTTGCTTTCTACATTGCAATTTAAACTGGCACATATATTTTTCTTGTTAGTTTTTTTTTTTTTTCTTTTCCTTTTCATTCAAGATATATTTTTTTATCTTTACTATCTCTCTCTCTCTCTCTCTCTCTCTCTCTCTCTCTCTCTCTCTCTCTCTCTCTCTCTCTCTCTCTCTCTCTCTCTCTCTCTCTCTCTCTCTCTCTCTAAGAAAATGCTAAATTCTATCTCTTGAAACATTTCCTTGTTTATTTATTTATTTGTTGTTGTTTTTTTCCTACTAATATAAATAAATTCTTAGACGTCCTTCCTTTACCTGCGATCTACGTGTGTTTTGCCTCTCCCTGTTACTGTGGCGCGTGTCTTATGTGTGTGTGTGTGTGTGTGTGTGTGTATGTGCTAGTGTTTGCTATCAATGCCTCAATCGATCGTTTGTTATTCCCTACTGCACATTGCCAGTTGGAAATATTTAACAGATATTGTAAGGTGTATGTTTATCCCTATCTTTCCTCCCCTCCTTCCCTCCTTCCCTCCTTCCCTTCGTCTCCCTTACATAAACTACAGGAAGATAATGTACGATCACTTTTATTTCTCCCTCTGACTTTGCTTGGCGTGTGTAAATATGGCAGTGTTTACCTGGTTTTCCTGGTTTTTTGATTGATTGCGTGATTGTGAGAAAATGTATGGGAGTATTGTTTTAGTTTATCAGACAGGACACACACACACACACACACACACACACACACACACACACACACACACTGCATTGTCATTCTCTTACACACGTGAATAAATCGAAAGAAGTCAAACAAATCTCAAATAAAAAGTTAGTTGTCTTTTCTTTCTCCTTCTTCGCTTTGACAAATGGTCCTCGTGCGGTGTTTGCTGCCGTGGCCCCTTCCCTCTTTATCATCTCCTTTTTTCTTTCTCCTTTCTCCTCTTTCTTCTTCATTTTTTCTCATATTTTTTTTTCTCCATCATCGTCCTTTTTCTTTTTTCTATTTCAATTATTTGTATTATTTATTGTCATTTCTTTATTTTTATCATTTTTTCTTCCTTTCTTCTTACTCCCTTTCTCCTCTTCCTTCTTCCTTTTTTCTCATAGTTTTCTTCTCCATCATCGTCCCTTTTCCTTTTCTATTTTTATTATTATCCTTGTCTTTTCTTTATTTTTGTCATATTTTTCTTCCTCTGAATTTTCTTCTTTTTCTCAAAATTAATCATCTTGTTCTTACTTTCTTTTTTTATTTTATTTCTCCTCCTCTGTTATGTCTTTTTTTTCTTCTCCTTTCTATAATTTTCCTTGTCTTTCTTTTATTTGTCTTTCCTCTATCATTTCCCTTCTTCCTTCTTCTGTCCATCATCTTCCTTTTCATTACTTTCTATTTTCATTAGATTTGTCTGTATTCATCATTATTTATTTTGTGGTATTTCATTTTCTAGTATTCCTCTAACTTACCTCCATTTCTTTTATCACTACTCTGCCTCTTCATCTCTAGCTATTCCCTATCTTATTCTAATCTTTCTTTTCCTCCAGTCATTTTCTCGTTGTCATTATGCTCGATCCCTATTTCTTTATCTTTCTTATTTTCCCTCGCTTTATATAATGTTTGTCCTGTTTTCCCTCTGTCCCCAAATAGAAATAGCAGTAATAGTAATAATGCAAGAATAATAGTGTGATAATGGAGATTTTGATGTTTTAACCCCTTCAGTACCGTGACGCGTTTCCATATTCATCCTGGTTACTATCAGGTGATTTTATACAGCTTCAGATACTTATGTGGGGGATTAAAATAGTGAAGATTGTGGCCATTAATCTTCTGACCTCCATACATCTTTCCTAGTGTCAATAAAAGAGTCTAATGGTACACAAAACTCAAGGTAAAAAATGTGTTCCAGTACTGAAGAGGTTAAGAATGGTTCACAAAACTCAAGGTGAAAAATGTGTTCAATTACTGAATTGGTTAAGACTGTTGAGAGGAGGAGGAGGAGGAGGAGGAGGAGGAGGAGGAACACAAGACGGGAGAAAAGTCATACCGTACCTTTTTTTTTTTTTCTTACCTAAATGTATCTTCTTTTCAAGCTCCCTATTGACTCAGCGCTACCAACTCCATCACTGACTCCATTCCGGATATCTGAATTTCAAAGGCAGTTATATTTTTCCTATTTTTTTTCCTATGATAATTTACGTCATGAAAATCCCTCTCCATAGATTTATATAGGCAATCTTCATGTAACGCTCCCTGTTGACTCGGCACTAACATCATGATCTACAAGTCTCTTCCGGTTGTTTTTCTTCTATTTCTCTCTTCTACCTTCATGTGAACAAGCTTTTTCTTTTACTTTCCTTTCTCTTTTTCAGGCTTCCACATCTTCACTTCATCCCCTTCAGTACCATGACGTGTTTTCACATTCATTCTGGTTACTATTTGGTGATTTTATACAGCTTCAGAAACTTATGTGAAGACTGTGGCCATTAATCTTCTGACCTCCATAGACCCTTTTTAATGTCAATAAATTCGTCTAATCATACCTAAAACCCGTAGTAAAATGCGTCCCATTACTGAAAGAATTAAACTCCTTATTGTCTCTGCCCTACCAGACTGATTTTTTAGTCTATTCCTGTCCACACTATTTAAAGAAGCAGTTCAATTTTTTTTTTTTTTTTTTTTTTTTTTTTTGTCTTCCTTTTCTCAAGTCTAAATTCATAAGGTTTGCTAATGAAGACACAGTATTTCTTCATTTAAAACATCCTCCTTTCTTTGCACGAACAGATATCTGACCTCATTCCAGTCCACTCCATTCTTCCTCTTCTAAGTCTGCATGTATACAGATTAAACCTGCTTATGCAAACACAATATTTCTTTTTATGATTTCCTTGTCTTCGTTTCAAATTCCCTGTTGCCTCCTTCTTAACAACCTGATTTCTGACTCTTCCCCCGGTCATGTTCCAGTTTATTTCAGAATATTAAATCTACCTACGTTGAACTTCATCCTGCTTATGTCAAATCCTTTATTTCTTGACGTTTTTTTTTTTTCTCATTTTATTAATCTGAATGAAGTTTGAAGCGGGTGATACAAACATGAGGTTTTTTCGTTATTTTTCTATAGTTTCTTTCCTTTTCTTTACGAGGTTTTCCATTTTTGTATTATTATAATTATTATTATTATCATTATTATTATTATTATTATTATTATTATTATTATTATTATTATTATTATTATTGTTGTTTTATTATCATTGCTACTTTTATTATTATTTTTATTTATTATTGTGATTATTTAGTGTTATTATTATTATTATTATTATTATTATTATTATTATTATTATTATTATTATTATTATTATTATTATTATTATTATTATTATTATTATTATTATTATTATTATTATTATTATTATTATTATTATTATTATTATTATTATCATTATTACCATTATTATTATTATTATTATTATTATTATTATTATTATTATTATTATTATTATTATTATTATTATTATTATTATTATTATTATTATTATTATTATTATTATTATTATTATTATTATTATTATTATCATTATTATTATTATTATTATTATTATTATTATTATTATTATTATTATTATTATTATTATTATTACGATTACTATTATTATTATCATCATCATTACTATTGTTATTCTTTCTCGTCGTTTTAGGTGTCGACACATTGAACCCATTGAAATAAACTTGACTTTTTCCCAGGCTTCCACAATTAATAATCTTTCTTTCCTTGTTTTTCTGAGATCGAGATTCACTGAAGCCATTAATGAAAACAACTTTTATAATCGAGTTTTTTTTCCACTAATACGGAATGGAAACTTTTCTCGAGAGCTCTTGAGAGGAGGAGGGGGGGGGGAAGAGGAAGAAGTGGAGGAGGAGAAAGAGGAGGAAGAGGAGGAGGAGGAGGAGGAGAACAAGTATGGCTGCGATGTCCTCCTCTCCCTACTCTTCCTCCTCTCCCCATCACTTTCTGCTTCAAATAGATGACTTAGTCTTGTATAAGTAAGCCTCTTGTCTCTCCCCTCTTCTCTCCTCTTCCTCTCCTGCTTCCCCTCCTGCTTCCCCTCCTGCTTCCCCTCCTTCGACCAGTTACCAGGAAGCCCTTGGAACAGCCTCAAGCTTTCATGGATAGGAAGAAGAGAAGAAAGAAGGAAGGGAAGAGAATGGTGTTGACCTCTTAAGTTGTGGTGGTGGTGGTGGTGGTGGTCGTTTTGATAATTTTGTGTTTATGGCTCTCTCTCTCTCTCTCTCTCTCTCTCTCTCTCTCTCTCTCTCTCTCTCTCTCTCTCTCTCTCTCTCTCTCTCTCTCTCTCTCTCTCTCTCTCTCTCTCTGATAGTTTTGTTAGTTAGGTTTGGTTCGGGTATATTTATCAGAGAGAGAGAGAAGAAGAAGAAGAAGAAGAGAGAGAAGAGAGAGAGAGAGAAAAACCATAAAATTATTAGTCAGTGTAGGTGTTAAGCATTTTTTTCATATATTTTTTTCCATATTTGTTTTATCTTTTGTATTACGATTTAAGTGTTGTTTGCTCTCTCTCTCTCTCTCTCTCTCTCTCTCTCTCTCTCTCTCTCTCTCTCTCTCTCTCTCTCTCTCTCTCTCTCCCCCTTGCTAATGAAAGTCGTCTTGGTGCTGATAACGAAGCAGTCTCCTCCCTCAGCTCCTCTTTATCTCTCTGGCTTACCTGCGTGGCTTACCTACCTGGCTTACCTGCGTGGCTTACCTGTGTGGATTACCTGTGTGGCTTACCTGCGTGGCTTGCCTGCCTGGCTTACCTGCGTGGCTTACCTACCTGGCTTACCTGCGTGGCTTACCTACCTGGCTTACCTGCGTGGCTTACCTGTGTGGATTACCTGCGTGGCTTGCCTACCTGGCTTACCTGCGTGGCTTACTTACCTGGCTTACCTGCGTGGCTTACCTACCTGGCTTACCTGCGTGGCTTACCTACCTGGCTTACCTGCGTGGCTTACCTACCTGGCTTACCTGCGTGGCTTACCTGTGTGGATTACCTGTGTGGCTTACCTGCGTGGCTTGCCTACCTGGCTTACCTGCGTGGCTTACTTACCTGGCTTACCTGCGTGGTTTACCTACCTGGCTTACCTGCGTGGCTTACCTACTTGGCTTACCTGTGTGGCTTACCTGCGTGGCTTACCTGCGTGGCTTACCTGTGTGGCTTACCTGCGTGGCTTACCTGTGTGGCTTACCTGCGTGGCTTACCTGTGTGGTTTCCCTGCGTGGTTTACCTGTGTGACTTACCTGCGTGGCTTACCTACGTGGCTTACCTTTTTTTGGCTTACCTGTGTGGCTTACCTGCGTAGCTTACCTGTGTGGTTTACCTGTGTAGCTTACCCGTATGGATTACCCGTATGGCTTACCTGTGTGGCTTACCTGTGTAGCTTACCCGTATGGATTACCTGTGTGGCTTACCTGTGTGGCTTACCTTTGTGGTTTACATTTGTGGCTTACCTGTGTGATTTACCTCTGTGGCTTGTGTGGCTTACCTGTGTGTCTTACTTGTTTAGCTTGTGTGGCTTAATTGTGTGACTTACCTTTGTGGTTTACCTGCGTGGCTTATCTGTATGGCTTACTTTTTAGCTTACCTGTGTGGCTTACGTTTACGTGCGTGGCTTACCTTTACGTGCGTGGCCTACCCGTGTGGCTTATCTGTTTGACTTACCTGTGTGACGTGAGGCTTAACTGTGTGGCTTACCCTTCTCCTCTCTCTCTCTCTCTCTCTCTCTCTCTCTCTCTCTCTCTCTCTCTCTCTCTCTCTCTCTCTCTCTCTCTCTCTCTCTCTCTCTCTCTCTCTCTCTCTCTCTCTCTCTCTCTCTCTCTCTCTCTCTCTCTCTCTCTCTCTCTCGCTGCCCACACCAAACCATTTCACCCACACTCCATTCTGTCATTCCCTCTCTCATTATCTCTTCTTCCTTTCTTCTCTACCCTCATCCTTCACTCCTTCATTCATCTTCCCTTCACTTCTTCCACATTCCTTTCTTTCGTCTCCCTTTTATATCTTACTTCATTCTGTCTTTCATCTAATTCTGTCTTCTTCAATAGTTCTCTCTCTCTCTCTCTCTCTCTCTCTCTCTCTCTCTCTCTCTCTCTCTCTCTCTCTCTCTCTCTCTCTCTCTCTCTCTCTCTCTCTCTCTCTCTCTCTCTCTCTCTCTCTCTCTCTCTCTGTCTTCCAGTCTAATTTATCAACACGTCTACTAAAACTACTCAGGTGTGTTGGCTTATCTTAGTTACCTGCCTTGGGTCCTGTTAGGTGAGAGAGAGAGAGAGAAGAAGAAGAAGAAGAAGAAAATTAACGATGAAAGAAAAAGAAAGAAAACAAGAGTTAAAAATGAGAGAGAGAGAGAGAGAGAGAGAGAGAGAGAGAGAGAGAGAGAGAGAGAGAGAGAGAGAGAGAGAGACTAGCTTATATTTACTGAGGAATAAAAGTCAAATATTTGTTTCATGATAATCTCTCGTAAATCTAATGGTTCGCTAATAATTATTCTATTTCTGACACACACACACACTCTCTCTCTCTCTCTCTCTCTCTCTCTCTCTCTCTCTCTCTCTCTCTCTCTCTCTCTCTCTCTCTCTCTCTCTCTCTCTCTCTCTCTCTCTCTCTCTCTTAAAAACACTAGCATCATATTTTTCTCCCATCAGGTAACACAACCCTGCTCTAATAATACCACTATGAAATCTTGCTCACATCATACATTTCGAGACCAGCTATATCATTTCTCCCTCTTTGCAGGTACGTGGGCCGCGGGAACACCAACGCACCGGTACACCTTCACCTGGCGGGCACCTGAGTGTTGGGCCCTTACCTGTGTTAGGGTGAAGGTGGAAAGATAAGGATTTTGTGACGTGATGTGAGTGAGTTGTGTTGGATAATTGATATTGTGTGTGTGTGTGTGTGTGTGTGTGTGTGTGTGTGTGTGTGTGTGTGTGTGTGTGTTTTGTTTGGTCTCTACGTGTTTTTCTTCTTTTCCTTTCTTCTTGTCTTTTCTTTGTTATTTCTTGCTTTTCATCATTTCTTTTTGTTTTCTATCTATATTTTTCGCTTTTGTTGTATCTTTCTTATTTTTTTCAGTTTTTAGTTTTTTTTAACATGTTTTCTTGTTTGTAAAGATCTTGGCATGTTGTTGTTTTTCTTGTTGTTGTTGCTGTTGTTGTTGTTGTTGATGTTGTGTTTCTCAGTTTTGTTTATCTATTTTTATGGTGCTGTGAGGGAAAGGAGATTCGAGTGATGTTGTGTGAAGAAAAAGAGAAAGGAAATAAATAGTGCAGAAAACTACGAAAGAAGGAATTAAGCAAAACCTTGAAAAAAAAAAACCCCATAAAGTAGAGAGAATGAAGACAATGGAAGAAAGGAGATGAAAACATAAAAGGAAAAAAAAAAAACTTACTTAATCCACACAAAGAGAAAAAGACAGGAAATAAGGAAAAAATAAAGGAGGAGAAGATAAAGAGTAAACAGAAGAAAGAGAAAATATGGGCATGAAAAAATAAAGAAAAAATAGGAATGGGGATAAAAGGAAGATTTCGAAAAGAGGGGAGAAGAGAAAAATGTGAGAGAGAGAGAGAGAGAGAGAGAGAGAGAGAGAGAGAGAGAATGATGTGGGAGGAAAAGACAATAAAGGAGGAGGAGGAGGAGGAGGAGGAGGAGTCAGTCTTATGCTTCAGTTGAGTTGATGTTAAAAGAAGCGGCTTTGATCTTTAAACATTAATGCTTTTTTGGTATATTAACTCTCTCTCTCTCTCTCTCTCTCTCTCTCTCTCTCTCTCTCTCTCTCTCTCTCTCTCTCTCTCTCTCTCTCTCTCTCTCTCTCTCTCTCTCTCTCTCGTGTGTGTATGTGTTTGTGTGTGTGTGTGTGTGTGTAGGAGGGAATAATTTTTTTTTCAGAGAGAGAGAGAGAGAGAAAGAGAGAGGGGGGGGATGAACCTAACCAACCTACCTAACCACCATCCCTATCCCTTCACACACACACACACACACACACACACACACACACACACACAGAGTTAATCGCACGGAGAGATAAGGAGGAAAGCCCTTTTGTGTACGTATTAAGGGAGACATGATTCTCTTCGGCCTCTCTCCTGTGTTACCCAGGCAGCGCTAATGTTGCCAGCCAGAGTAAAGGTTGCATTCCCAAACTCTAACGCTCCCCACTTCCACTTCTTCTCAAAGCCTCTAATATGCTTTTTTTTTTTATTTAAGAGGGGAAAGCTGGCTAAGGGCAACATTAAACGAAAAAAAAGGCCCATAAATTGCCAGTCCCCTTGCATGTCTTAGAGTTAGTCAAGAAAAAAGGGATAAATGTCTCGAAAGATGAAGTTACAGGTGTTTATATGAATATTTATAGGTTTCTAGTGACATATTGGTACGATATTTGCACTGTTAAGGAGGAAAACAGTAATGAGAACGTGGCTAATCATCTCTGTGCCCTTCAAAAGTAGTGGTGGAGAGAGATGAGAGATAGACACACAACAATTTTTTTTAGCATTAAGGAGTGTGAGTGATGGGTTTGGGTGGGTTAGCTTTACTCTATTTGTGGTTCACTGTGTGGTGGTGGTGGTGGTGTGGTGGTGGTTGGAGTAAATAAGAGGAGCAGGAGCAGGAAGAGAAAGAAGATGAAGAATAGAGAATAAAATGTTGCTGTTATTGTTTTTTTTTTATTGTTGCTGTTGCTAGATAATTCTCTCTCTCTCTCTCTCTCTCTCTCTCTCTCTCTCTCTCTCTCTCTCTCTCTCTCTCTCTCTCTCTCTCTCTCTCTCTCTCTCTCTCTCTCTCTCTCTCTCTCTCTCTCTCTCTCTCTCTCTCTCTCTCACACATTGTATCACCTCTAGCTACTTAATATGGTCACGCAGTAAAATGCCCTCCTCCTCCTCCTCCTCCTCCTCCTCCTCCTCCTCCTCCTCCTCCTCCTCCTCCTCCTCCTCCTCCTCCTCCAACACAACCACACCTCGCTCACTTATCTCTCTTTTTTCCTAACATTACCCTCACCAGTCCTTCTCTTTAAACATTATCAAACCATTACTAGCGCTACTAACTGCATTACCACCATTAACTGCCTCATTATTCCCATTATTAATCACATTACCACCACCACCACCACCACCACCACTATTAACTTCCCTTATCTCTCCCTATTAGCGTAGCATGTTCTTCCTCCTCGATCCTTTTTTTTTTTTTTTTTTTGTCTTTTCTGAGGATGTTTTAAATTTTCTATGTTTTTTTATGTGTTTTGAGGTTTGATTCTCTCTCTCTCTCTCTCTCTCACCGGTAAGCAGTCACGTTCTATCAGTTTTGGAATGGGATGGGAGAGGGACGGGAGGCGGTGGACTATGACGGGAGGGGGACGGTGGGTAGGGAACAAGGAGAGGGAGGGGAAGAGAAACGAAGTAGGGATGGGGTAGGATGTGGTAAGGAGGTCAAAAAGAAGAGGGGAGGGGGCGAGAAGGAGCAGTTAAGAAGGCAGACAGTCTGACTTACCTGGTGGGCAGTGTAGGTAGATAGGTAGGTAGGAAGAGAGAGAGAGAGAGAGAGAGAGAGAGACAGACAGACAGACAGACAGACAGACAGACAGACAGACAGACAGACAGACAGACAGACAGACAGAGAGAGAGAGAGAGAGAGAGAGAGAGAGAGAGAGAGAGATCACCATCACGTCTTTCTTGTTAGTGGTTCCTCCTCCTATCTCTCCTTACCCCCTTTCTCTCTCTCTCTCTCTCTCTCTCTCTCTCTCTCTCTCTCTCTCTCTCTCTCTCTCTCTCTCTCTCTCTCTCTCTCTCTCTCTCTCTCTCTCTCTCTCTCTCTCTCTCTCTCTCTCTCTCTCTCTCTCTCTCTCTCTCTCTCTCTCTCTCTCTCTCTCTCTCTCTCTCTCTCTCTCTCTCTCTCTCTCTCTCTCTCTCTCTCTCTCTCTCTCTCTCTCTCTCTCTCTCTCTCTCTCTCTCTCTCTCTCTCTCTCTCTCTCTCTCTCTCTCTCTCTCTCTCTCTCTCTCTCTCTCTCTCTCTCTCTCTCTCGAGATTTACCTGCACACTTACCGTCGCCTGAGCCTCGTTACCGTCGCGGGCAAGGCAGTGCTAACCTCGCCCCGCAATTAAGGACTCGCCGTAAGGATTCCTTCGGCATTTGATCCTCAGTGAAAGCTTCCCATTAATTCCTCTCTGTGTTGCTTGTAGATTTTGTCTGAGCGCTTAAGTGGTTGTGGATTGTTTGTGAGTGTGTGTGTGTGTGTGCGTGATTTGTTGGTCTTGGTCTCTCTGTTTGTCTGTCTGTCTGTCTCTCTGTCTGTCTGTTTGGCTATTAATGTACGTTTTTGTCTATCTTTTATTTCGTTACTTTATCATTTGGTTGTCTAGTTAGTTGGTCAAGGTTGGTCCTGGTCTCTGTCTGTCTGTCTGTCTGTCTCTCTGTCTTTCTGTGTCTGTCTGTCTGGCTATTAATGTACTTTTTTGTCTGTTTATCATTTGGTTGTCTAGTTAGTTTGTCAAGGTTGGTCCTGGTCTCTGTCTGTCTGTCTTTGTGTCTGTCTGTCTCTGTCTGTCTGTCTGTCTGTCTGTCTGTCTGTCTATTAATGTACTTTTTTGTCTGCTTTTTATTTCGTCATTTTATCATTTGGTTGCCTAGATGGTTAGTCAAGGCAGTCAGTCAAATCTTCAGTTATTTAGTTATTTATTTATTTAGTTTGTCAGTTAATTGCTTGTTTGCAGATTTGTTCGTTAGTTTTCTGAAAAGATTCGTTTCCTTTACACATTTCTTTTCGTTCATAATTTCCTGTGACGTACGATTTTGTTTCCACAATTTTGCTTATTTTTTGTCTTATTTTTATGGACTTATTATTTTTTTCAATATTTTTCTCTATTTGTCATTTTATTCTATTATTTCTTTTCATAAACATATTTTCTAGTATTGAATTAACACAGTCACCACCACCACCACCACCACCACCACCACCACCACCACATTTTCACCACTCTTACGTCATCACCACCACATACACCACTCCTAACACCCACAACGTTACCATTACTTTCTCTCTCTCTCTCTCTCTCTCTCTCTCTCTCTCTCTCTCTCTCTCTCTCTCTCTCTCTCTCTCTCTCTCTCTCTCTCTCTCTCTCTCTCTCTCTCTCTCTCTCTCTCTCTCTCTCTCTCTCTCTCTCCCTCCCCGTAACCACAATCACCGCCACTAGCACCACAACAACCAGCACCATCACACACCACCACAAACACGTAGTAAACTCACCACATCACCAGTACTTCTTCACCTCCTCCCCTCATCACCTCACCAACTCACCACCACGTCTCCACTCAACACCTCACCACTCACCTCTGCATCCCACCTCATGAATACCAAAGTAATCACCACTCTTACATAAACACCTCTAAAGTCACACCATCTCTGAAACCCACACCATCACCACCATCACCACCACACCCACCAATAAAAGAGTCACTATTCTCTCTAGTCTCACCACTATGACTATCTCGCGGTCCAGTCAAGGAAAATCACCAAAAACAGACTCAAGGAAAAGATTTAGAGTTCTTAAAAGTTCTGATTTGGTGTTGAATGCTTTTTTTTTCTTCTTCTTCTTCTTCTTCTTCTTCTTCTCTTCTCTGTTTTTTTTTTTTGCCTTTAATTCTTGCTATTCTTTTTTTTTCATTTTAACGCTGTCTCTCTGTGTCTTATTCTCTCTCTCTCTCTCTCTCTCTCTCTCTCTCTCTCTCTCTCTCTCTCTCTCTCTCTCTCTCTCTCTCTCTCTCTCTCTCTCTCTCTCTCTCTCCATAAAAAGTAAAGAGATAAGAAAAGTAAATAAGTAAAGGCTTGATCATTATTGTTTTCATCTGATCTTTTTACATTTAAAAAAATGATTAGAATAAAGGAATAAAAGTCTATTGATAAGAAAATAAGTAGTAAGGAAAGGCCGCCGGCAAGACAGTCCACTTAAAGACACAATAACAACAACACTATTGAAAAAAAAAAAAAAGACTAATAGAAAGAAAATTATAGTATGAAAAAAACCAAGATTTGAAAAAGTTGAGTATAATAAAATAAACAGTAATAATAATAATAATAATAACAATAATAATAATAATAATAATAATAATAATAAAACATTAAATCCTATAGTGTCTGGGTTTTCTGACCTATCATAACATAACACTGACGATTTAATCACTAATTCTGAACACGTAGAGAGAGAGAGAGAGAGAGAGAGAGAGAGAGAGAGAGAGAAGGAGAAAGGAGGAAAAGGTAGAAAGAAAGAGGGAAGGAAAGAAAGAAAAAGAGTAAGAACAAGAACAAGAACAAGATGAAGAAGAGGAAAAGAGAAATGAATCAGAGAGAGAGAGAGAGAGAGAGAGAGAGAGGCATGTAGAGGCGGGTTTGTCACCAGTCACTTAGTATGCGTGGGAGGAGTGAAGGCGCCCGTGTTACTTTTGATTAACGTCTGTGAGTGTGCGTGTGTGCGTGCTGAGAGAGAGAGAGAGAGAGAGAGAGAGAGAGAGAGAGAGAGAGAGAGAGAACACAGCCGTCCATTCATATGTAATTATTAAGCGTTCATTAGCTTCTATTAATTTACTGCAATAATATTCACTTCAAGATTTATGGAGGGAATTTGCCCATTTGTTTTAGCGAGCAGCGTCATTCAGCTTGTGTTTGCCCTCTCGGCGTCACTCTGCGCTCATATATCGTGTAGTCTGTTCACAAGGGATAGGAGGAGAGGGTGGGAGGGGGTGCTCTCTCTCTCTCTCTCTCTCTCTCTCTCTCTCTCTCTCTCTCTCTCTCTCTCTCTCTCTCTTCGTCTGTCTGTCTGTCTGCCTTTTGATACGGTTTATTGGTTTATTAATATCGAAATGTTAAAAATATGATCATTCTCTCTCTCTCTCTCTCTCTCTCTCTCTCTCTCTCTCTCTCTCTCTCTCTCTCTCTCTCTCTCTCTCTCTCTCTCTCTCTCTCTCTCTCTCTCTCTCTCTCTCTCCAGACTTCCCTTGTTAGCTCATCAAGAGGAGGAGGAGGAGGAAGAGGAGGAGGAGGAGGAGGAGGAGGAGGAGGAGGAGGAGGAGGAGGAGGAGGAGGAACCATAAAATCTAGTCAGTAAACAACTTCATTATTATTACTGCTGTTTTATTTCCATTTCTTTCTTTCTTTATTACTTGTTTATTAATCGATTTATTTTTTGTTTACTTTCTTGCTGGTTTCACTTTGTCTAATTCTACTTATTTTTTCATTTATTCATATTTTTTTATCTTCTTCATTCTTTTTATTATGTTATTGATCTATAATATATTTTTATTCATTTATTCTTGTTTGTTTTCCTCTCATTGTTGCGTGTCTAGTGTCTTTCTTCCTCCTCGTTTTCCTCCTCCTCCTCCTCCTCCTCCTCCTCCTCCTCCTCCTCCTCCTCCTCCTCTTTCTCCTCTTCCTCTTCATCCTCCTCTTCCTCCTCCTCCTCTTTCTCCTCTTCCTCTTCCTTTTCCTCTTCCTCTTGCTTTTCCTCCTCCCCTTCCTGCTCTTCTGTCAAGTCATCGGGAGTTTAAAAGGCAAGATACATGAAGTTAGGTTAGGTTAGGTTTCTAAGGCATCTAAGTAGGCCTATTTTGTTTAATCATTTCTGTTGCACTTGGTCAGTTTTTCCCTCTTACTTAAAAAAGATGCGTGTGTCTCCTTTGCATCCTCGTGACAGGCAACGAGTGGGTAGGCCAGAGCTTATTACCGCTGCCACAACCACTGATGCTGCTGCCTTGTCGCCGTCTCACACCCTTCCTCGTCACCTCTGTACCTCGTGCTTGTGTTAGGTTAGGTTAGGTTAGGTTGGGTTAGGTCAGGTTAGGATTCTTTTTTCTTTCTCCATTTCATTTTATTTGATTTGATTTCTCGTTTCCTTTTTCCAATTTTTCTGTTCCTCTTACTTCATGATTGCCCCATTTCTTTTCTTCTCTAGGATTATTTCTCCTCCTCCTCCTCCTCCTCCTCCTCCTCCTCCTCCTCCTCCTCCTTCCTTCTCTTCCTCCTCTTCCTCTTCATTTTCCTCCTCCTCCATTTTTTCTCCTGATATCAATGTTCCCTCTCATATTTTTTCTCCTCTCTCTGGTCTCCACCTCCTCTATTGTCTCTCCTCCTCCTCCTCCTCCTCCTCCTCCTCCTCCTCCTCCTCCTCCTCCTCCTCCTCCTCCTCCTCCTCCTCCTCCTCCTCCTCCTCCTCCTCCTCCTCCTCCTCCTTTTGATCATAACTTTAGGCGTTTAGATAACTTCCTCGGCTAACACAGTACCACACACACACACACACACACACACACACACACACACACACACACACACACACACACACACACACACACACACACACACACACACACACACACACACAGTAGTTACATAAGACTCGGTAGATCTTATTTTTCCTTCTCCTACTTCTTTCTGTTTCCATTCCACGCTCCATCAGCCAACCCCCTTGAGGGAATCCAAACCCTGAGCGCCGAGTATCTCCCGCCACTGCGCCAAGTACCTCCTCGCTCCTTCCTCTCTCTTTCTCTCTCTTTCTCCTCAGCCAGCCACGGAGCCTTCATTTTGGAATTCCCTTTACTACTGAATTCACCAGAACCATTGATATTCCACGCTATTTGTTCGGGCCACCTGATGCGGCGAGAAGCTGGAAATGGAAGGACTGGCCGCTGAGGGACTGGAGAGAGAAAAGGAAGGAATAAAAGAGAAGGGGAAAATGTTGGAGTAGGGACGAGAATATATTAGTAGAAGGCTTTTGTTAGACGTTACGGGACTGAGTGAAGAGAACAGAGAGGAGATGGTAAAAGGAGGGTTATGTGGAAAGGGAGATGACAAGGTATGGGAGGGGAGGGAATGACACTGAGAAGAGGAAGAGGGAAATGGTGAGGGAGCTGATAAAAGAGAGTTGTAGAGAGTGTTATATTGATGGAGAAATGCAATATGGAAATGAAGTCTAGACACAGAAAGAAAACGAGATGAAATATTGGAAGGAAGAAGAAGAATAGAAAGAAAAAAACACAGAAATTGACACAGAGAAACAAGAAGAGGAAGGAAAAGTGATAATTTCATAGGATATAAGAACCTAAAAGAGGGAAAAAAATATATACGAAGAGATAGAGAATAGGAAGGTAGGAAATGAAATGTGCAAAAATGAAGAGATAAGAAGGAAGAAATGTAAGTACAGAAAACGAAGATGAAAGAGAAAGAGGAAGAATTTCAAGAAACAGACCTGGAAAATTACAAGAGAGAAAAAAATAGATATACATAAACACAAAACGGGAAGAGTGAAAGGACAAGAATGCGGAAACAGGAAGAGGAAACAGGGAAGAAGTGAGGGAAAGGATGGAATGTGGGGTCAGAGAGAGAGAGAGAGAGAGAGAGAGAGAGAGAGAGAGAGAGAGAGAGAGAGAGAGAGAAACACTAGCATCAAGAAAAGAAGAAAAGCGGGAGAGAGGTTGATAGACAAAAGCATTAAGAAAAAAAAATGAAACGGTAATTTATCACTGAAATCTTTGAAAATAATGGTGGCAAGAGGACCAATCACTTTCAATAGGTATAGGAAGTTTTGAAGGGTGTTTTTATAGACAGAGACAAACTAACAAGGTTTCTACATAACAAACAATAGAAACACTCATGAGAACCACACCAGTCATCTATGGCCTTGGAAAAAAGTAGTGGCGATAAGGCAAACAACTTTCAAACGACTACAGTTGAATTGTTATAGGAATCTTAACCCCTTCAGTACCATGACACGTTTCCATATTCATATTGCTTACTGTTTGAAGATTTTACACAGCTTCAGAAACTCATGTTGGGGATTAAAATAGTGAAGACTCTAGCTATTAATCTTCTGATCTCCATAGACCCTCCCCAATTCCAATAAAATGGTCCAAATATACACAATTCTAAAGGTAAAAATGTGTCCCAGTGTGGAAGAAGTTAATGTGTGTTTTTACGGATACATTGACAAATTAACACATTATAACCAGGCGAAACACTCATGAGAACCTAGCTAATCATGTCTGCGGCCTGGGAAAATAGTGGCAGGAGATCAAGGCGTTACAGAACTGATGTCTTGGTAACATTGCGTAAGATTTTTGCCAAGTTATGCGAGACGCGCCTTATTTACATAGATACTACCTCGTCCTGGCGTCTTCTGCCCCGCCAGCATCTGCACGTCCTTCCCGAAGCTTCAATAGAGAGGGGGGGGTAGAAAGTGGGGAGTCCTCCTTGCCCTTACCACTAGCCTTTCTAAGACATGTTTTGGGGTACGTGGGCTCTCTCTCTCTCTCTCTCTCTCTCTCTCTCTCTCTCTCTCTCTCTCTCTCTCTCTCTCTCTCTTTCTGGGTATGCCTATAATGTCATTTTATTCGTCACTATTGCAGGTAAAGTTTGAAGGGAATCATTCATTACGTTTTCTATCTTAAAAGTCCAATTAGATTTATTCATTGAGAAGCTACTTAATATTTGGGTAATTGTGACAGAGTGAGTGATTATGTAACTCTCTCTCTCTCTCTCTCTCTCTCTCTCTCTCTCTCTCTCTCTCTCTCTCTCTCTCTCTCTCTCTCTCTCTCTCTCTCTCTCTCTCTCTCTCTCTCTCTCTCTCTCTCTCTCTCTCTCTCTCTCTCTCGGGACAAAGGGACAAGAAGCTGCATGTGGTACAGTCAAATATTTTAAGGAACTTACCTTCCTCTTTCCCACTGTTTTTGCTTCCTCTCTTTCTTTCTCTTCTTCTCTTCCTCATTCCCACTGTGTCTTGTTCCTTTCTTCCTCTTCTCATATATTCCTCTTTCCTTCTGTGTTTTGATTCCTTACTTCTCCTCTTCACTTTTTTCCTATCATGTTTTCTCTCCTTCCTCCTTCTCCCTCTCTTCATTGCGTTTTCTCTCTTCTCTTTCACTCCCACTGCGTTGTGTCACTCTCTTCCTCTCCCTGCTTCACTGTGAATCTGTCTGTGTACAACTTGCTAACTGACAGGCGTTCAGGGGATTAGCGGCCTTCTGGTGGCGGCGAGGCGCTAAGCAGTGGAAGTAAATGTGGTGTTTGTTGATTTGTGGCCAGGAGTGTACAGATTGCCTTTTCTGCATGGTTGAATTCGTGTGTCAGAGATCAGGTGTGTTGGGTGGGTGAAGGTCTGTGTGTGTGGGGGGTGGGTTGGTGTGTGTGTGTGTGTTTGGGTGAATGGATGGCAGGGTGTGTGCTGTATAAACGACATCTCAGAATAAATAAACTCTTGATAATGTTTTTTTTTTTTATCTATTTTATTTTATTTATTTTTCTTTTTCAAACGGCAAAATTGCACTCACACGAAATATTCAATTTACTTGATTGTGTTCCGAAAAAAATGAATAAAGGAAAGATAAAATAATGTAGGCATGTATCTTGAATAAAATCCGAAACACACACACACACACACACACACACACACACACACACACACACACACACACACACACACACACACACACACACACACACACGTAGTTAATGTTAATATTAGAAGAAAAAGGAGCAAAATATGGAAGAAAAGGGAAACAAAGACCATTCCATCTCTTTATTTCAAAACAAAACACAAATCATTATACTAATACGTTAGAAAATACTGAATTAAACTCGAAAAAACATCCCTACCAATAAAAACTTCCGTTCTCTAATTACAAAACAAAGACCGCACACAAATATCGAATGTTTATACTTTATTATACAGAAAAAATATATAAAAGAAATTAATGATTCAGTTCCCTGCTTACCAAACTGAACGCCGCCCTTGCAAGGTTCCTCCGTGGCTTGCTGGTGTTTCTAGACGCACGGAAGCAATCACAGGAACACCGGGGAAGCGGGAACTCTCTCTCTCTCTCTCTCTCTCTCTCTTTTTTTTTTTTTTTTATTTAAACATAATTTATACAGAAGAACATGTACCCAAAGGCGCACTGTCGTGTGCTACCTATTCTAAGGGTACTACAATCTATTTCTCTACAATATTTACAAGACTTAAAAATAGATAATATACAAGATGGAGCACTGTTCTTTTCACTTCACTAGCACTATTCACGCACTGCACTACACTGAGTGTCACGTCACAAAGAGTGTCAGAGGAGTTGGCAGTGTCTGTCTCCACTTATGTGCCATCAGTTTGACACTGTGTGTGTTCATCTCCTGGACGTGAGGCACCGCGGCCGTGAACAAGTTCCACATCCTGGAGACGCGTCCTGCGAAGGTGCGTTGATGCTGACACCCGTGGGATCGCGGCACCTCTACGGCGTCACCACCATTGAGCACCGTTCTCGTGCTCCGTGCGGTGACTCTCAGAGGATGACGCAGCCCTGCCAGATGTGGCACTCTTTGCACCTGTGCCTTATGGAACACTACGATCGCCGCCACATCTCTGCGGTGTTCCAGTGAATCAAGAGGACGCTCAGGCTCTGGGTGAGGTGGTATTGCAGCATCTACTAGCCGTATGGCGCGGCGTTGGATGCTGTCCAGTCTCCTTCTGTGTGTGGCGGCACAGGACATCCAGGAGAGAGCTGCGTACTCAAGGTGGGGCCGCACCTGTGCCTTGTACAGCAGCAGTCTCCCTTCCTGTCGAGGAAACTGGCGATCCTTCTGAGAGCGGAGATCCTGTGAGAGGCTTTCTTGGCAATGGATTTGACATGGCTGTCAAACCTCAGCCCTCGATCCACCTCCACTCCAAGTATCTTGACGTCATCTTGGAGTGGGAGAGCAGCAGCCAAAGACAACTTTCCTGCCATTGCTGCCATGGCGGCTGGGGACCGAGAGACAACCATTGCCTGTGTCTTCTCCGGCGCGAATGTCACTTGCCAGCGAGCACCCCACTCCTCTATCACTCGTAGCTGCTGATTGATGGCCTCAGCAGCCCGCCCACTGTCCTGGCGTGGATAGGTATAGGAGAGGGTGCAGTCATCAGCATAGGCCTTGACTCCTGGCAGTAGCTGGAGAAGATCATCCACGTAGATATTCCACAGGAGTGGGCCAAGAATTGAACCCTGTGGCACTGATGCCTCCACAGGCAGGGACTCAGATGTTTGCCCGTTGACAACCACCTTGAGGCTTCTGTCCTGCAGGTAATTTCCCAGGAGTCGTAGCAAGCCACCCTGGATGCCTTTAGCACGAAGCTTTTCCAGTAATCCGTTGTGCCATACTTTATCAAAAGCTCCAGCTATGTCCAAAGCAACCACTATAGTGTCCTTGCCGTCGTCGAGGGCGTCCTGCCACTGCCTGGTGAGAAGCATCATTAGGTCGGAGGTTGACCTTCCAGGTCTGAACCCAAACTGTTGGTCTGAGAGGAGGGCATTGTCCTTGAGATGGCTACACACCACCTCTGCCACGACCCTCTCAAACACTTTACCCACCACTGACAACAGGGATATGGGTCTGTAGTTTTTTGGGTCCGTCCTGGAGCTTTTTGTGTGCAGGAACTACTCGAGCCTCCTTCCACACTGAAGGCCAGACGTTTTCCCGTACACAAGTTGTGAAGACTTGGGTGAGAGGGGCAGCCAGTTCCTGGGAGCATCGCTTCAGCAGGTGCGGGCTGATGTCATCAGGGCCGGTAGCTTTCTGTGTGTCCAGCCCCGCAATAATCGCTTCACCTGCTGATGCGTCACCTCCACCATGGTGACAGTCTTCTCACATTGCTGGACCAGCTGAGGCGGTGGCTGCTGTGGATTCCCCACCTTCATTTTTCCAGCAAACAAGGAAGCCAGCAACTGTGCCCTCTCCTTACTGCTGGTGGCGACAGTACCGTCCTGCTTGCTGAGGGAGGGATGGATTCTTGGTGGCCAGTTCCTGTTTGTCCTTAACAAGGGACCACCAAGTTTTGTTTCCTACGCCAGTGCCACACAGTTTCCGGCGCAGGCTTTCCTCCCACTTTTTTAAGGCCCACTTGCTGGTTACCACCATCCTCCTGCATGCAGCCCTATGCAAGTCCTTGTTGCGCCGAGTCGGGTTCCTCTTGTAGCGGAGCCAGGCAGCATACTTTGCCTCAGCAGCAACACGGCAACGGTAGCCAAACCATGGCTGATCCGTCGGTCTGGTGGTGTATTCCCTGTGTGGGACGTGGCGTCTCTGGAGGGCGAGAAGGTGAGAGGTGAGTGCAAGTGCTTCACTCTCTGCTCCTCCCTGTAGCAGAGTGGCCCATGGGGTGTGGGTCAGGTCGCGGCGCAGGGAAGCCCAGTCTGCTTTGTTCCACAGCCAGATGGTGCGGGTGGTGGCCTCGTCCCGAGCCACGCCCACTTCCAGCTGTGTCAGTACAGCGTGATGATCAGAGCTGCCCACGAGCCCCAGCTGATGACACTGAAGCTTGTCCTCCTGGTAGTCTGAGATGACAGGGTCTAATGTCCCTCCTCGTTCATGTGTGGGGAAGGTGACATGATCTGTCAGACCCTGCACCTCCAGGAGATTCTCGTAGGCGTCTCTTTCCAGGTGGTGATTGAGATCCCCCACAATCAGCACGTGGCTGCAGCTGTGTGCCATCATCAGGTTGTCTAAAGTCTCAGTCAGGTACAGGAGTGAGTCAGGCCCTTGTCGCGGGGGGCGATACAGGGCACACAGTAGGAGGGCTGAGCGGTCTGCCAGCGTTACTCGGAAGTACATCATCTCCATCAGTGGAGGCGTGTCTATGTCGAGTAGCTGGGCCTGCATTCCTTCCTTGAAGCAGACAGCCACTCCACCTCCTGTTCGCTCCTGTCGGTCCCTCCTCACCCAGTGGGTGAAGCCCTGCATCCTGCCATACGTGGGCTCCACCTCACTGTTCAGCCATGTCTCTGTCACCACAACAACGTCTGCATTGTGTCGTTGCACACAGTTGTGGTATAAGTCTGCAAGGTTAGTCCGGAGACCACGGACGTTGCTAGAGACGACCTTTAGTTGGCGGCGGGGCAAGCTGGCTGTACCATGGTGAGGGATGGTAGTGAGCGAGGCCTGCTAGTCCGAGGTGGTGGTTAGGGTCCGCGGCCGACTGCTGGTACTGGTGAAGAGGAGTGGTCCACTGCCGCCCCTGGCTCTGATTCCAGATACCAGGCTGAGGAAGGAGTGGGCGAGGTTGTGGTAAGGACTGAAATGAAGTGAGGTGGTGGGCGGGCTGAGGCGCTGCAGGTGGGAAGGGTGTGGCTGTGTGTCTTTCCACCGTAAGGAGCCGCTGTAGGAGACGCTCCTGACGTAAATCGTCAGTTCTGGCGTGGCAAGTAGCAGAAGTGTGTCCTTTCCGTGAGCAGTACTCACACACTTTTGCCTTGGCTCGCTTTTGTGTCTGCTTGGTGGCCTGGTGAGTCCTCAGTCCTTCGCTGGACACCTTCCTCGCGTCCTGCTGCACTTCCCTCTTAGTTTTCTTTTTTCTCCAATCTCCTGAAGTGGTCTGAGGAGAGGTTCGTGGGCGAACAGAGGCACCACGATCTACTCCGTTCGCTGTATTTATGGAGGAAGAGTCCCTGCTGCTCTGTGTGGCGGTAGACACCTCACCTCACCTCTCTCACCCAGCGCCGCCCACCTAACCATTTTGCATTTTATTTTATTTTATCTTATTTATTGCTTTTTATATATTGTACCCACCTTTCGTTGTTGTTGTTGTTGTTGTTGTTGTTGTTGTTGTTCTTTTTTTCTTCTTCTTCTTCTTCTTCTTCTTCTTCTTCTTCTTCTTCTTCTTCTTCTTCTTCTTCTTCTTCTCTTACTACTACTACTACTATTACCACCACCACCACCACCACCACCACTACTACTACTACTACTACTACTACTACTACTACTACTACTACTACTACTACTACTACTACTACTACTACCACCACCACCACCACCACCACCACCATTAATATTGTTGGATAGAAGCAATAGACATGAAAAAGATGATAAAGACAGCCAGGTTCCATTGTCTCTCTCTCTCTCTCTCTCTCTCTCTCTCTCTCTCTCTCTCTCTCTCTCTCTCTCTCTCTCTCTCTCTCTCTCTCTCTCTCTTTCTTTTCCGCCTCCTTTATGATTTTCCTCCTTATCTTCATCTATTTTTATCATATTTTCTCTTATTCCTCTTTTTCTCTTTGTCTCTCCCCTTATCTTCTTTCCTTTCTTTTTAATTCCTTCCTACTTTCTTCTCTTCCCATCCTCCTCCTTTGCTCCTTATTCTCCATTTTTCTCTTTCATCTCTTTATTGTTCTTCCGATTCTTTTCATCATCATTCATCCTTGTCTCTTAAGTCTTCTCAATTCCTCTTTACTACCTCCTCCTCCTCCTCCTCCTCCTCCTCCTCCTCTGCAGTCACTATTCATTAAGACTAAGCGTTATCAGAATGGTCTTCAACCCTCGAAAACGCGCGCAATGTTCACCCTCTGCGCTTTTTTGTGCCGTGTGTAGAGGCTATGTGGGGCCACTGCTGTCTCTCTCTCTCTCTCTCTCTCTCTCTCTCTCTCTCTCTCTCTGCGGTTTTTTTTTTCATATGAGTCAGAGAGAGAGAGAGAGAGAGAGAGAGAGAGAGAGAGAGACAGAGACAGACAGAAACAGAATCACAAGACCAATATTACATCCATTTCAATAACAGCACCAACGTTACTTTGCATATCCAGAAATCATAACATGAAACACATCTTGGCTTGGTGTCATGTTCCCTGCCACTCCGATCTGCTATGAAGGAGTGGACGTGCACAAAGGAACACAAAGGAGGAGCAGGTGTCTGTATTTTAACGATGTGCTTCATATTGATAGCATAATAAGAATACAAATTAGATGTTAATGCCCAGTAGATATTTCAAGGTGATATAGATGTTAATTTATCGCGATCTGTGTGGAGATTACTGATGATGTGTGGGAGGGAGGAGGTGTGAGGGGTGAGTGCAGGTTAACTAGAGGCTGTGAGGTTAGTAGAGGCCAGATGATGGGTAATGAATGTGAAGTTATAGTAAAGTTAATAAAGTGAGGTTAAGTTTATTTGTAAGGTTAGCGCATGGTGTGTCAAGGTATGTAAATGTATGGTGAGGTGAGGTTAATAGTGAGGTCACGAGAGAGCGGGTGAAGTTTAAGATACATTACGAAGCTTAGTAAGGTGAAGTAAGGTGGTAAATGTAAGGTTAGGTTAGGTTACCAACAAGTTACGAGGTTATGGAACGACAGGTAAGACAAGGTAACGAAAGGTGGTGTGAGGTTAATTGGAGGTTGTGAGGCTAAGAGAGGTCAAGTGGGTTTCAGGAAGTATGGAGATTAGTAAGGTATAAAAAGGCTGGTAAGAAATAGGTTTGATGAATTAGAAGTTGAGGTGATGTGAGAGTATGTAAGGTAAGGTAATAAGAGGTGAGGTGTGGTTAATTATAGGCTATGAAATTATGTAAAGTATAATAAGATACAGTAAACGAAAGGTGACGTTTGCTTAATGAAAGGTTATGAGGTGCTGGTAGGACAAGCTGAGTAAAGGTGAGCTGAGGTTAATTGTAAGTTGTGTGCCTTAGAGAAGTAAAATAAGACAAACTAATGAAGATAAAGAAATTAGGAATGAGATAGAATAGAAGTAAATTAAGGGAAGATTGAATAGAAGTAAAGTGTGGGAAGGTTAACGGAGAGTGAAATGACCTGGAGTAAGGTTAATGAGAGGGAGCGGCAGGTGAGTTGAGGTGTTACAATGAAGTCTTATGGTGTGCAGTGACCAGTACGCAGCGGCGGGCATCTGTGTGAGAGAAACCATTACAGGCACTAATTCAAAACACTTATCCTTTGATTTTTTTTTATAACCAGTTTTAACTCTGAGGAATGACACATGAGAGAGCGTTTTTTCTTTTTTTTTTCCTTTATAAATATTTTGCCCTTGACTGGTTCCCCACTTGCATATAAAAAAATTGATATTAATGATAATCATATAAAAATTTTTGTACACCCAGAAACTAATCTTTGTATGCCCGAGAAATTATTATTTGTATACCGCAGAAATTGTTGCTTGTACACCGCAGAAATTATTCCCTGTACAACTCGGAAATTTGTACACTCTATTTTAGCTGTTAATTCTAGAAGCACCCAATATTTTGAGATACGAACGGGAAATATTGAACTGCTCTCCTTTAAGCCCTGAGTGGTATGTTTCAGCACGATTCACTCATGTATTAACAGTTAAGATCACTCTCCTAAAAGAAAAAAAAATCACATTTTATTTACCATATATTTTGAGATGAAGACGAAGGCTTTTGAAACTACTCTCCCTTGTGGCGTGAATGGTTTATCTAAGCACGACTCAATATTAAGAAAAATAAATGGATTACTATTTGAGTTTCAAATAAAAAGAACATTATGTACCTACTCTTATATAAGAAATCTTTAAAAGATATACTTTGAAGTTCAGAGAAAAAGTCATCAGATTAGTGAGTAACGATAATGAAAAGTGAATGCAGTAAGTAAAAAAATGGTTGAAAAAACTAACAAAAAGAACATTTCATACACACACACACACACACACACACACACACACACACACACACACACACACACACACACACATAACTGAATATTATTGAAAGAAACTAAAGTTGGCCTCATGTAGATGTGGAAGATAAGACGCCGCTCAATAGCTCAGCAGTGCAGGACGACACCAAACTGAGCAAGACAACAGCTTGAAATAATGAACGAAAAACCAAAACACTTACGATGCGTGGTGAATTATAGATCGAAATAAAGAAAAGATTTATTCATAAACATTAAATCACGTAAGATTAATGAATGTAATATAATAGATATAAAAACAAAAGGATATAAAAAGGTGATATATTATGTATTACGTATTATATATGTTTAAGGAAAAGAAAAAAAAAATGAAGAAGACAATATGAAAGAAAATTAGGTTCAGAAATATTCTAATACAAAAAAATCTCTAACCAATTAACCAGTAAAAAAAAAATAAATAAACAATATTTCACCTCGAAAAACAATAAAACACAAAAAAAAACACACACATTGAATAATTACTAAATATCAAAACAAAAAGAAATGAAAATGATTTAGAATAAGATCGAAAAAAATGAAACAAAATTACATTGAGAAAAAGGAAATGAAAATAAAGAACATTACAACTTGAAAAAACATGAAAAAAAAAAAGAAAACGCTTAATAATTGGTAAACATGAAGGCATCAACGAAGACAAATAAAAAAAAAAACAAGAAAAGAAATCTCTGGAATATTCTAATCTGGGGAAACACAATGGAAAAAAAGGGAAAAACAAAAGGAATATTCCAGATCAAAATTGAAGGGAAAAGCAAAATAAATGTAACCCTTTCTGATGCTTGCGGTGTTTTCCAGTCCTGTTATGTGAGGGAAAAATCTGATTAAAAGTCAAGATAAACGCGTGGCAACATTTAGGGGGGAAAATTGACACAAATATATTTTCCCCGAGCGGTGAGAGGGACGATAGAAAAAAAAATCCTTGTTTCTGTTGTGTTCGTATTTTCTTTTTTCACATTTTTTTTTTTTCTTGGTCCACGTGCAGAGGGAAACACTGCCACTAATTATTGTTTGTTGCTTTTTATGATGATTATATTGGCAACGTTTTGGGGAGTTTGAATGTGTGTGTGTGTGTGTGTGTGTGTGTGTGTGTGTGTGTGTGTGTGTGTGTGTGTGTGTGTGTGTGTGTGTCATTATTCTTTATCTTTCTCTTTTTCATTTCCCGTTATCAATCCTAAACGCCTACACACACACACACACACACACACACACACACACACACACACACACACACACACACACACACACACACACACACACACACACGACTCATATAGACAAGAAAAGGTCGCAGCGTTCTCTCTCTCTCTCTCTCTCTCTCTCTCTCTCTCTCTCTCTCTCTCTCTCTCTCTCTCTCTCTCTCTCTCTCTCTCTCTCTCTCTCTCTCTCTCTCTCTCTCTCTCTCTCTCTCTCTCTCTCTCTTGGCCTACCATTCTACAAATGCCTTTCTATATCTATGCGCACATCACACACACACACACACACACACACACACACACACACACACACACACACACACACACACACACACACACACACACACACACTTCCTTTCTTGTACCATACTACTCGGTTCTATATAATGTACAGTACCTCCTCCTCCTCCTCCTCCTCCTCCTCCTCCTCCTCCTCCTCTTACTTATATTCCTTTCCATCTTCTCCTAACCCATATTTTTATTCTCACCCTCTTGTTCCTCCTTCTTCTCCTTCTCTCTCTCTCTTTCTCATGTCAAGCTTACCTCACCTCACCTCATCTCCTCCTTATCTCCTTCTTCCTCATCTCCTCCTCTTCTCAGCCCTGTTAGTTTCGCCTTTCATCTCCCCCTCCGTGTGTCTGTATGTATGTCACCTCGCAAAACAGCCAGAATCTAAAATGTACCCGTCAGAGAGAGAGAGAGAGAGAGAGAGAGAGAGAGAGAGAGAGAGAGAGAGAGAGATCCTTTCTTCACACATAAATGAGTAATATGTGACCTCAGATGTGTGTGTGTGTGTGTGTGTGTGTGTGTGTGTGTGTGTGTGTGTGTGTGTTGTGAGCACTTGTTATTTTTATTGTTGTTGTTGTTTTTTGTAATTTTTTAAAAAGTTCATCGTCCCCTTCAGTTTTTTTTTTTTTTTTACTTGTTTTTATTTTCTCGCTGCTTTTGTTGTTGTTGTTGTTGTTGTTGCTGTTGTTGTTGTTATTATTTTTGTCGGTTTTGTTGTTGTTCTATGTTATTATAATCATCATCAACATTGTCTTCTGCTTCTTCTTCTTGTTCTTCTTGTTCTTGTTCTTGTTCTTGTTCTTCTTCTACTTCTTCTTCTTCTTCTTCTTCTTCTTCTTCTTCTTCTTCTTCTTCTTCTTCTTCTTCTTCTTCTTCTTCTTCTTCTTCTTCTCCTCTTCTTCTTCAGAAGAATTCTGTTTTGGAAAGATGGCCTTCACCTGAATTCTGTTGGTTCAGCTTTTCAATGAAGCGGTAACTGCCCATAAATCAAAAAACGTGAGTCAAGCACCAACAACAGGGATGACATAAACAATGAAAGCGAAACTGCCCCATCTGAGCGTAATGCCTTAAAATTTTGTTACATTAATGCGCGCAGTATAAGAAACAAATTTCAGGATCTAGAGGAAATTGTCAGCACAGAAGACTTCGACATTATCGGCGTGACGGAATCCTGGATTAACACTTCAAACAGAGACTTTTAGCAGAATTTTCGTTACAGGGCTACAATTTATTTAACTGTGAAAGAGAGCACAGAGTAGGAGGTGGAGTACTCCTATATGTCAAATCAGATCTTCGCCCGCTTTGGAAACCAGTCAAAAAGATAAATAATATCGATGTCTCATACGTTCAACTTAACTCTAAACCGCGAAAATTAGTAATTGGTGTCATTTACCGACCTCCAGGACAACTACAGGAAGCTGACAACAAACTATATGAACAAATAGCTGAAATTTGTTCGGAAAATGAGACCATAATTGTTGGAGATTTTAATCTTGCCGTTAACAGATGGGGCGATCCTTTAAATTCACACTCGGGACAAAATTTGTATAATAATCTTTTAGAAAGTGGTCTTGATCAACTCGTACAACATCCAACAAGAGGTGATAATATCTTAGACCTTATTTTAACGACAAATGAAAATATAATTTCTAATGTAGAAGTTGGTTCCGAATTCAGCACCAGTGACCACCGGGCGATTACATTCAATGTCAAAACAAGTAAGATGCTCACAAATGTAAGTAAAGAAAAAGTACCTGACTTTCGTCGAGCTAATTTTGGAAAACTCAGAAAAATTCTGTCTGAAAGCGATTGGAGCCAATTATCGAGTGCAAATTGTATAAATGAAGCGTGGAAAATATTTACATTTAAACTAGACCGAGCTGTAAAATCCTCTATTCCACTACGAAATAGGCGCTCAATCACCAGCTATAAACCTAAATGGTGGAATTCAGAAATAAAAAACTGTCTCTCTGCTAAAAAACGCGCCTACCACAAATACAAAACAACACACAATGAAAGAGACAAGATTGAGCATGACCAATTGCGACGCAATGCTAAAAACTTATAAGGAAAGTAAGAAAAATTATGAGCTCCATATCGCCAATCGTAGCAAGACAAATCCTAAAGAGTTTTTCAGTTATATCAGAACTAAAAAAGCAATAGCTTCATCAATAGGGCCGCTAGCTCTAGACAATGGCGAACACACGGACGACGAAATTGAAATGGCTATTAAATTAAACAATTACTTCGCGTCAGTCTTCACTGAAGAAACTCATTCAGAAAATCAGCCAACTGCACCAAATCACAGCAATAATGTCTGTTTAAATACGTGCGATATCCAAGAAAATGTAATTTTGAGCGCAATAAATAAAGTTAAAACAAACAAAACTCCTGGTCCCGATAAAATTTCTCCACGAATACTAAAAGAGGCAAAGAAAGAACTTGTTAAACCATTGTCTATCCTCTTTAATAAATCACTTAGCACTCGTAAAGTTCCTGATGACTGGAAACTCGCTAACGTAACTCCAATCTTTAAAAAAGGTGACAAGTCTCAAACTAGAAATTATCGACCAATTAGCCTCACTTCAGTGGTAGGTAAATTAATGGAGACAGTTTTGAGGGATAAAGTTGTTGCATTCTTAGAAAGTAACAACATAATAAACGAATCACAACATGGATTTAGAAACAAGCGGTCATGTCTAACAAATTTACTTGACTTTTTCCATGATATATATAATTTGTACGACAACACTAGAGCGGTTGATGTCATATATCTTGACTTCCAAAAGGCTTTTGACAAAGTGCCACATAAACGTCTTATCAACAAAGTAAAAGCGCATGGTATAACTGGTGACATTGCAGCGTGGATCGAGGATTGGTTGTCTGATCGTAAACAGCGAGTTGTGATCAATGGTAAATCTTCAGAATGGATTAACGTAAGCAGTGGCGTTCCTCAAGGATCAGTTCTGGGACCTATTCTTTTATTATATATATTAACGACATTGATGAAAGAATAAATTGTAAGCTCTCAAAATTCGCAGATGACACAAAATTGCAAACAGAGTAGACTCAGAAAGCCAAAGACAACTTTTGCAAAAGATTTAGATACTCTCATCGAATGGTCAAACAAGTGGCAAATGAAATTCAATATAGATAAATGCCACGTATTACACATAGGAAATCAAAATCCTCAGGCGACATACAAGATGAATGATATCCCAATGACGAGTGTGGACAAAGAAAAGATCTTGGTGTCATTGTTTCAGCAGACCTCAAGCCTAGCAAACACTGTACTGAAGTCGTCAAAACTGCGAATAAATTAGTTGGTTTCATTGGACGATCTTTCACTTTCAAGTCTGAAAAATAATATTAACATTATATAACTCACTCGTCCGTCCACATCTCGAATACAATGTTCAGTTTTGGTCACCGTATTACAAAAAGATATTGAAAAATTAGAAAAATACAACGCAGATTAACAAAAATGATCCCAAGGTTGCGGAACAAATCCTACGAGGAACGCCTAAAGGAATTAAATTTATTTTCTCTTGAGAAACGGAGAGTAAGAGGCGACCTTATCATGCTTTTCAAAATTTTTAATGGGTTTGCAAATATGAATATTCAAAAATACGTATCAGTCGACCAGTCAAATGTCACCAGAAGCAATGGTTTCAAAATTGTTGGTAAGCGTTTTGTAACAAATGAAGTCAAACACTTTTTCTTTAATCGCATAGTCAATATATGGAATGGTCTGCCATCAAATGTTGTCAACTCAGGTACTATCGAAACGTTCAAAGTTCGCCTCGATAAATACTTTGAATGTAATCCCCGGTTGTCGCTATTCATTTCCGAATAATTTGCGCTTTTTCTTTTATCTCCCGGGCCTCTGATCGTGAATTAAATTGCCCGTTAGTTTAAATTACTCTCACCCTCCATACATGACACAGATAGCCCGGAGTGAACGGTCACTACTTTTACTCTCGATCTGTGAAGGGCTGTGGATAGTCAAGAGCCCTGACAGTAGGTGACCATCATCGGGATTTAAGGTACCAGGGGTCACCGCTGCAGGGGGTAACCATACAGTGTGCGGCGCCCTTTAAAGGGAAGTGCACTTTTACAGTGGTTGTACGGAGCTGGGGCCTGATTGACTGCTGCCTCTCTTGAAAGCGCCAGGCAAGGCTGCCGCACCACCTTTTTGACTCCACACTGTGTTTACATACATACTACACTACACTGCATACACGCACAGATAGCCCAGAGTAAACGGTCACTACTACTACTCTCGACCTGTGACGGGCTGTGTTTGGAGAGGGCCTTGTCAACCATTGATCATCATCGGGAACTAAGTACCAGGGATCAATGTTGCAAGGGTTATCAGCGTACGGAGTCCCTACAGGGAAAGTATGCTATCTCAGTGGATTGAACGGAGCTGGGGCCTGATTGACTGCTGCCTCCCTAGAAAGCGCCAGGCAAGGCTGCCGCACCACCCATTCGACATACACACTGTGCATCCACGTACACAATGCACACACCACATGACATTCACCAAGCGTTAACACTTTCCCCCACAAACACAAGTAGTCAGACGTAGATTACACATTTCCTTTTCACTCTCTACTAAAATTCCATGTGATTTTTTAATATCACATGGTTTCGCCTTTTTTTCCTGCCAGCCTCGGCTGGAGGGAGGGGCGGGTGGGGAGGAGCCTTCTGCTTTGCTGTCCTGTCTCTACCACTGGTAGTTAGTAGATAGTTTTCACAAACAGCCTAGTAAGGACCTAAGGGTCTGTTGCTGTTTGTCTTCCTTTGTATTCCTTTGTATTCTTCTCCTCCTCCTCCTCCTCCTCCTCCTCCTCCTCCTCCTCCTCCTCCTCCTCCTCCTCCTTCTGGTATTTGCTGAAATTTTGCTCATTATTCTTGACTTTAATTAGAGAGAGAGAGAGAGAGAGAGAGAGAGAGAGAGAGAGAGAGAGAGAGGGGGGGAGGGGAGAAGGGGAGAAAATTTGCATAGTTCATTTATTCATCTCCTTTGTCGTTCGTCTTGTTTTTTTTTTTTATCTTTTGCGGTGAAATTAAAAGTTAAACTAATTTCTCATTTTTTATATACTCTATTTTTTTTAGCCAAATATAAAATAAACATATAAAGTTCTAAAGGTAAAGTCGATATCATACATGAGACATATATTCTCTCTCTCTCTCTCTCTCTCTCTCTCTCTCTCTCTCTCTCTCTCTCTCTCTCTCTCTCTCTCTCTCTCTCTCTCTCTCTCTCTCTCTCTCTCTCTCTCTCTCTGTGTGTGTGTGTCTACTTATTTATATCTCGTTTTGGTAGAGGAGAGAGAGAGAGAGAGAGAGAGAGAGAGAGAGAGAGAGAGAGAGAGAGAGAGAGAGAGAGAGAGAGTCAATCAATCAATCAGTCATTCAGTCAATAAACAAGTCTGAGTGTTGAATTCAAAACAAGCAACTTCGAACAAAAAAGTATAATAATTTTGATCAGTAGGATTTATATAGTACTCTCTCTCTCTCTCTCTCTCTCTCTCTCTCTCTCTCTCTCTGACAGTAAGTAACGACAACTGGGTAAGAGATGAGAAGAAGCCGCGTTTACTCTGTTTTTTCAATGAGTGGGTTACAAAGCTTTCGTTTTAGCGTCGGCAGGAGCTGAACATAAGAGAGCGTTGTTGAGGATCGGTTGCTGTTTTTTTATCCTGTCCAGATGAGAGATATGCTTTTAAAACCGACTAATAAACTAACGAGAGAGAGAGAGAGAGAGAGAGAGAGAGAGAGAGAGAGAGAGAGAGAGAGAGTGGGGGATAGGAAAGTTTATGATAAAATAGGACGTGAAGATTGTGTGTGTGTGTGTGTGTGTGTGTGTGTGTGTGTGTGTGTGTGTGTGTGTGTGTGTGTGTGTGTGTGTGTGTGTGTGTGTGTGTGTGTGTGTGTGTGTGTGTGTGTTCGGTGTCTCTATTCATTTCTCTCCATTAGGAAAGAGAGAAAGGAGGAAGAGAAGGAGGAGAAGGAGGAGGAGGAGGAGGAGGAGGAGGAGGAGGAGGAGGAGGAGGAGGAAGAAGAAGAAGAAGAAGAAGAAGAAGAAGAAGAAGAAGAAGAAGAAGAAGAAGAAGAAGAAGAAGAAGAAGAAGAAGAAGAAGAAGAAGAAGAAGAAGAAGAAGAAGAGGAGGAGGAGGAGGAGGAGGAGGAGGAGGAGGAGGAAGGGGCGTGGCCGATCTTTAAATGAAGGGCGGAGTTATTTGTCTTCATGAACGCAAGAAATAAAAATAAAAAGGAAAAGAAAAAAGGATAAAAAGACAGCCTGTGGTTTTCCTTTTGGCAAATGAAGTGAGGCGTACTGAATTAGAGAGAAAGAGAGAGAGAGAGAGAGAGAGAGAGAGAGAGAGAGAGAGAGAGAGATTATTTGCATACTATCTCTCACTCTTTTGTTGTTCACCTCATTAATCTTTTATTTTCCTCGTGTTCTTTCAGACAGACAGATTGACACAGGGAAAAGAAAACAGCGCTCCTTGCTTCAATAGTCACCTTTCCTTTTTTGTCATGTACGAGCAGCCGTGGGAGTGAAGGACCGCTCAAAGTCCCAGTCACATTTGAAGATTTATACTAATCTTTAAAATGTGAAATTATCCACGTATTTGTATCATTTCTCTCTTCACTCTTCACTCCGATTTTAATTCTCTGCGAAAATTGAGTTCAGGGAAAAGCTTAAATAAATTTTCTTCTTTTTTTCCTATTAAGAGAAATTGAAAGCGCCAGTCCCTTCAAAGATAGTCTAAAAAATACATGTAAAATAAGTACCTACATCTTTCTCTTTCATTCCATATAATTCAACTGCAAATGGAAGTGAAGCATGAATAAAAAAAAAAATCTTGCTTTGTTGCTGAAGACTCGCTGAACAATACAAAAGAAAATCATGTCAATATATATAATCCTTCACATATCTTCATTTTTTCATCCCACGTTGATTGAACTCCATATAAAATGAAGACAATAATAAAGATCATCCTTCCTTGTTATTGAAAAGACTCACGCGACAGTCCCTTGAGAAAAAAACCATTAAAAAAACTCCACGTGTAAAATATATAACCCTTCACATGCCTTTATTTTTCATCCCTTGTAATTTGAATTCGAATAAAAGGAAGATAACCTATGAAAATAATCAATAAATAAATCCTTGTTATTCCCTAGCCATTCAGAAAAACCTAGACAAGCTGCCTTAGGAACACAGTCTTCTCTCTCTCTGCGTCGCTTGACCCTCCTTCCCTCCAGCTTTCCTCATAGTAACACAGCTTTATTTTTCACTCCACGTATACTCCGAATGAAAGGAAGACAATAGGTAGGGCTTCGTCACTCGGGGCAATGGTTTCCTAGCGGGTGGGCTTTGAGATAGGAGGTACCCCAAGAAAGTATCCCTCTAGCCCATAAATTCCCGAGAAAAGCCCATATGATGTAAAAAAAATAAAATAAATAAATAAATAAATAAATAATGATAATAATAATAAAATAATAATAATAATAAATCCCTATTATTACCTATCCATTCAGAAAACCTAGAGAAGCTGCGCCAGGAACACAACTCTCTCCATCCATTAACTTTCCCACCTTCAGTACTGGGACGCATTTTTACCTTGAGATTTGCGTACCATTGGGCCAATTTATTAACATTAGGAAAGGTCTATGGAGGTCAGAAGATAAATGGCCACAGTCTTTACTATTTTAAGACCCCACATGAGTTTCTGAAGCTGTATAAAGTCAAAATAGTAACCAGGAGGAATATGGAAACGTGTCCTGGTACTGAAGAGGTTGTATGACAGAAGGCAGACTGAGACACCAGATTCCCTCCCCACGTGCCTCGCTGTGTATCCTGGCAACACGCAGCGACCTTCAGGATGCAATATAGACGTACCCTCTTTGTTCACCAGGTTCTTAAGACGGGATTCCTTTGAGATTTCGTGATTTATTTGCAACTTTTTTGTTACTTTCTTACTTATTAGTTTTTGTGGTGATGAGTGTGATTGCTTCTTTGGTTGGGGTCGTCTTAAAGGTTTGTTTTTTCGTGTGTGTGTGTGTGTGTGTGTGTGTGTGTGTGTGTGTGTGTGTGTGTGTACTTTTTTTCTGGTTTATCTGTGTATCTTTTTTTTCTATTTCGTTTTTTTTTTTTTTTTTTAGAGTTTTGTAAGTGTGTACTCTCTCTCTCTCTCTCTCTCTCTCTCTCTCTCTCTCTCTCTCTCTCTCTCTCTCTCTCTCTCTCTCTCTCTCTCTCTCTCTCTCTCTCTCTCTCTCTCTCTCTCTCTGGGGCGTGAGGGTGGTAATGGGCGATGCATTAGCCACAATGAGGCGTGTCATAGCGAGGAAGGGAGTGTTGTGGCGCGGGTATGTGAGGCTGGAGGCGTGATGGAAGCTGCACCACGCCTATGCTTCCCTCTCGTCACGCCCGTGCCGCCACCCTCCGCTCCTGCTTTCCCCAGCCTTGCCTACCCCAACCTCCTCATCTCTCTCTCTCTCTCTCTCTCTCTCTCTCTCTCTCTCTCTCTCTCTCTCTCTCTCTCTCTCTCTCTGGATTATTATGTTTCCTATGGTTTTTTTTCCATGTTTTTTTTTCATTTTTTTATCTCTGGTTAATTTTGCTTTTTTTTTATTAACATTTTCATCTTTTTACTATTTATCTCCTTGTTCTTCTTGCTTTTGTTTCTGTTGTTGTTGTTGTTGTTGTTGTCTGTGTTGTTGTTGTTGATGTTGTCCTCTGGCATCATCCTTTTGTTTTTTCCAGCGCCATTATTTATTGATCATATTTTTCCTTCTTGTTGTTCTTGCTTCTATCAATCTTGTTCTAGTCGTCCTCTGTTTCCTCCTTTTATCCTCCTCCTCCTCCTCCTCCTCCTCCTCCTCCTCCTCCTCCTCCTCCTCCTCCTCCTCCTCCTCCTCCTCCTCCTCCTCCTCCAGTTTCCTTTCTCGTTCTTATCCAGTTTCTCTTTTTCTCCTATTTTTTTTGTCATACCTTTATCTGTAAGACATTCATTACTCTCTCTCTCTCTCTCTCTCTCTCTCTCTCTCTCTCTCTCTCTCTCTCTCTCTCTCTCTCTCTCTCTCTCTCTCTCTCTCTCTCTCTCTCTCGTCTCACCTGGCGACTGATAAATAGGTCAAGTTACTAATTAAGGGGCATTGCTTACCTGTCTCGGCTCGATATAGACGATAATGGTGCCTATTTTTGCAACCCTTTCTCGAGACGCCGCCAGGAAGCAGAGGGGCCCGAAACACGCTGCTCCGGGCAAGGGTTCACTGGTCCGTGCTGAGGTTCGAAGCAAAAGTGTGATTTATGAGGTTGTTTTAAGTATTCTAGTGATTTGAGTATACCAATTTTTTTTTTTCTCTCTCGTTGTTTTTGTTGTTGTTGTTGTTGTTGATATTATATTTCGTAAGCAAGAAACCCTTTAACTCCTTCAGTACTGAGACGCATTTTTTACCATGAGTTTGGGTGTGATCAGACTATTTTATTTACATTAACAACGATCTATAGAGGTCAGAAGATTAATGGCCAGAACCTTCACTATTCTAATCCCCACATAAGTTTCCAAAGCTGTATATAATCGCCAAATAGTAAGCAGAATAAATATGAAAACGTGTCCTGGTACTAAAGGGCTTAAATACCAAACAAAACATTGAGGACTTTAGAGAAATAAGTGAATAAATTACGAAATAAGAGTATAAACGAAAATAAGAAGCAAGAATTACGAGAGCAAGGAATACAGGGAAACGCGAACAGACAGACAGACAGACAGACAGACACAGGCAGGCAGATAGGTAGACAGACAGGTAGACAGACAGGTAATATATAAATGACCTTGGGGATGGTTAGGGGAGTGACTGGGAGGACTGCTGGGTTGGGAGAGGAGGGCAATGTGGAGGGGGTTGAGGGTCGGAGTTAAAAGGGAGATAAGATGCTCTCTCTCTCTCTCTCTCTCTCTCTCTCTCTCTCTCTCTCTCTCTCTCTCTCTCTCTCTCTCTCTCTCTCTCTCTCTCTAACAATTCGTGAAAAGGGAAACGAGATGATTGTTTTGGCGTGTGAGATAAAACGTGCCACAGATTTCTTTTCTTTTCCTTTCTTTCTTTTCTTTTTTTCTTTTTTCCTCGTTTTTTTCTAAACTTCAAATGTCTTTTCTTTTTTTCTTCATGTCCTTATTTTTCGTTTATTCTCTCTCTCTCTCTCTCTCTCTCTCTCTCTCTCTCTCTCTCTCTCTCTCTCTCTCTCTCTCTCTCTCTCTCTCTCTCTCTCTCTCTCTCTCTCTCTCTCTCTCTCTCTCTCTCTCTCTCTCTCTCTCTCTCTCTCTCTCTCTCTCTCTCTCTCTCTCTCTCTCTGTGTGTGTGTGTGTGTGTGTGCATATATATATATATATATATATATATATATATATATATATATATATATATATATATATATATATATATATATATATATATATATATATATATATCGCGGTAAATACATGAGAAATATCAAACTTTTCCTGTTCTTATTTCTTTTTTTGGGTTTACATCATTCTTACCTTGATTATTCTCCATACAGGTAGACTTACTAATTAGCAAGCGGTGGGGCAGGTGAGGCCACGGCACTTTGGCTCAATAAAGGCCAGGAATGGAGAAAATACCAGACACATATAAGTCGGAAGAATAGAAAAAAAAGATATGTGGAGAAGCAAACAGAAATACGAGATATGTGAGAACGCTGTGTAAAAGTGCGCAAGACGAGAGAGAGAGAGAGAGAGAGAGAGAGAGAGAGAGAGAGAGAGAGAGAGAGGGAGAGAGAGAAGTATGCAAATAAGGCCAAAACGTAATGTGAAATCAGATACACGTATTTGGGAGATGGAAATAGAGCGAGGTGAGTGTGGGATGAATATATACATCTTCATAAAAGCGAAAGGTTGACTAATATCCCGAATCCTTTGACCTCTCCTTTGAATGTGTCCTTGTTTTCCCTTCCCCCTCCCTTCCCTTGCCTTCCCTCCTCTTCCCTGGGCAGACAGAGCAGGGAGTGCCCCCTTTCGCCTTCCAAGGGACGCTGCATTGAAAGCCCCGATGAAAAGTCTGGCTGTGGTGAAAGACTGACTGTGTGATTCCTGCCTCGCCTGTAATTTGAATCCTTTGTTGCTTTTATTTACGCGGCTCTGCTTCTCTCCTCCTGTCCTATAAACGTCACGCTAGTCAGAGGTTTATTGTCAAGGTGGAGTGTGTCTTTGGCTTCATCCAGCGGGAGTGTGTTGTTACTGGTGTGCTTATGGAGTATCAGGAAAGGAAAATTTTTAAGTCTTGGAGAAAGTGTCACAGAAAATATTTAGGAATTGATTGTTTATATGATATTGAAAGTGTTGATTGGTTCATTAAAGGTTTGACTAAGATGGTGTTGATTGATTGATATAGTATTGATTGGTAGAAGTAATAGAGATAGTACTGATGGGTAAAAATTATATTGATTGATAGAAATTACTGAAATGCAGCTTCGCGATGAAAAAAAAAAATATATAGGAATAGTATAGTTGTAAATATATATATAGAAATGATATTGATGAAAATTATACGAATGGTATTTAGAAACAGTATTGAAAGTATTGATCCATTTATTGACTGATAGAGTGATTTGCTGATCGTAGACACACATAACGAACAATATACAAAACCATTAGGAAGAATATTTGACGTTAGGAAAAATATTATAGGAACTGACGGGAAAAATGGGATTAAAAGTATTTGTTGAAAAAGACAAAGCAAAAATATTCAGGGATTTTGATTCACATTTACGACTTAGCATAAGCTTAAATTTTAACTGTAAATAACAAAAGGAAAATACGCTTCTAAGAGAGAGAGAGAGAGAGAGTGTGTGTGTGTGTGTGTGTGTGTGTGTGTGTGTGTACCAGACCTTCACATTTTCATCATCCTCGTGTCATTACAAAGACAAAACAGAAAACGAGAATGTAAATGTTAACGTAAATTTACTCTCAAATTGTGCAGTTGTTCTTGTGTTGCCTTTCCCTCACAGTTTTATTTTGAGATATTGGCAGTGAATTATGGTGTTTCTCTTATTTATTGGCATATTTTTCATGGTCTTTAATGTTTTACTCAATGAGAGGAACAAATAAGTCAGAAGAGGCAAACAACATTGAGTAAGATGAATGAGTGAGTTACGAGATAAAGAACACAAGGAATGAGACGAATGAGATGAGTCAGACAAATAGATAAACAATGAGTAAGGTGAGTAAGTGAGATGAGTAAGAAAGCAGTGTGTAAAATAAGTGAGGGGCGTCAGATGAGTAACAACACAATAAGATGAATAAACCACTAAGACAAATAGAGAAACAATGAGTAGAGATGAATAAGATATGAGTAAGATACCAATGAGTAAAAACAGATAAGTAAGACGAGTAAAAACAACCAATAAGATAAGTAAACAAGTCAGAATAATACAAAAATGAATAAGATGAATAAGATGAATAAGGCACCTGAGTAAAAAAAAAATAGTGAAAATGAATGTAAGACGAGTAAGAAAACAACCAATAAGATGAATGAACATGTCAGATTAATATAAAAAAAACAATGAATAAGATGCATAAGTAAGCTGAGTAAGGGAACAATGAGTAAAATAGATAAAGTGAATGCGAGACGAGTAAGAAAACCAAAGAGATGAATAAACGAAGAAAAAGATGAATAAGTGAGATGAGTAACGCACAAATGGATAAAATAGATAAAATGAATGTAAGGCAAGTAAGAACGCAAACAATGAGATGAATAAACGAAGAATAAGATGAATAAGTGAGGTGAGTAAGGCGCCAGTGAGTAAGGTGAGTGAGGCAAGTCCAAGGAAGCGTGTAATCCGTGTGGGCGTGTGGCGTGTGGCAGTATCGACGTGAAAGTTGTTGGTGGTGTTCTTTTTATTGTTCTCTTTGTTCCTTATATGGCGAGGCGCACAGGCATGCCACGACCCCCTGTGTGTGTGTGTGTGTGTGTGTGTGTGTGTGTGTGTGTGTGTGTGTGTGTGATGTTTTGATCTACGTTCTTTTTCCTTTTTTTTCTTCTTTGTTTCTTTTCCTTTTTTCTTATTTTCTTTTCTTCTTTTTTCTTGTTCTACCTTCTTTTTGTCTTTTAAATTTTTGTTCCCTTTTACTTTTTTTTCTTTTTATTCTTCCTATCTCTCCTGTTTTTTTTTTTTTCATCTCTGTCTTTCTTCTGCTTCGACTCTTTCTTCATCATCCTCATCTATTGTTTCCTCCTCCTCCTCCTCCTCCTCCTCCTCCTCCTCCTCCTCCTCCTCCTCCTCCTCCTCCATTTCTATCTTCCATTCTTTTCTTCTGCATCTTTTTTCCCTTGTTTAATTTCAGTGTATCTTTTCTCTTTCCTTTCGTTCTCTTCTGTTTCCTCCTCCTCCTCCTCCTCCTCCTCCTCCTCCTCCTCCTCCTCCTCCTCCTCCTCCTCCTCCTCCATTTCTATCTTCCATTCTTATCTTCTGCATCTTTTTTTCCCTTGTTTAATTTCAGTGTATCTTTTCTCTTCCCTTTCGTTCTCTTCTTCTGTTTCTTCCTCCTCCTCCTTCTCCTCCTCCTCCTCCTCCTCCTCCTACGTTTATCTCCTAACCACATTCTCCTCTTGTTCTCCCTCTTACTTGATTTTATCGCGTTTTTTTTTTTCTTCTCCTTTCATCTCCTTTCATCTTTTTTTTTTCCTTTTCTCCTTCGTTGTTATTCAAAGATTCGTCGAAATATCATTCACATTATTCGTGGTTTTTTTTTTTTTTTTTTTCTCTTTTTTTTCTTTCACTGTGTAAGCTGATTGTTATTCATCACGATTGCTTTCCTCATATCTCTTACCTTCATTTTCATTCATATGTGTTGCTTTTTTTCTTTCATCGTTTCTTTCATTCCCTCACTTTCGTAAATTTTGTTTCGTTTTTTTATTAATATTTTTTTTTCATTATTCTTCATCTTCTCCGTGTAAGTTTTCTTCTTCTTTCTCCTCTTGTTCTTGTTTTTCCTTTCTTCTTTTCATCCTCTTTCACATTCCTCACAATTTTAATCTCTCTCTCTCTCTCTCTCTCTCTCTCTCTCTCTCTCTCTCTCTCTCTCTCTCTCTCTCTCTCTCTCTCTCTCTCTCTCTCTCTACGCAAATCTTGACAAATTTCCTTAGCGAGTTGGAAGGGTGTGTCAGGAGAAGAAGGAGAAGAAGGAGAAGAAGAAGGAGAAGGAGGAGGAAGGAGGAGGAGGAGGAGGAGGAGGAGGAGGAGGTCGTGAAGAAACTGCAGAAGAGAGTGGAGGGAGTGGAGTGGATAATTGGGAGTGGAGGGAGAATGCAGAGTGGATGGGAGTGTTTAAAATGAAAGGTGGAGAGGTGGACAGAAGGTTACAGTGTGTGGAGGTCTGTTAGCTGTGGCTGTGTTTTTCCTCCTTCTCCTCCTCCTCCTCCTCCTCCTCCTCCTCCTCCTCCTCCTCCTCCTCTTTCGCCTTCACTTCCTCCTCTTCCTCCTCTTTCTCCTCAACCTCCTCCATCTCTTCTTCCTTTGGTCTTCTTCTGTGTTCCTTTGTATTTCTCCTCTCCTTTTTCCCTCTCCTCCTCCTCCTTTTCATTTTCCTCCTCCTCCTCCTCCTCCTCCTCCTCCTCCTCCTCCTCCTCCTCCTCCTCCTCCTCCTCCTCCTCCTCCTCCTCCTCCTCCTCCTCCTCTTCTTAGATAGGTGTGAATTAACTACCTTGTCACGTGGTCTGCAGTCACGCTTCACATGGAGAGAGAGAGAGAGAGAGAGAGAGAGAGAGAGAGAGAGAGAGAGAGAGAGAGAGAGAATTAAATCATACTTATCTTGAATTTTAACTAACAAAAGAGAAGGAAAAAGTAAAAAAAAGGAAATAAATCTTTAGAATGATGATCATTTTACCTGCGATCTTACCTGCCTACCTTAATTAACAGTCACGTGACACACAGGTGCTCGTCACGGCTGGGAGTCTCAGGTGAGGCAGGCATGTGCTAATTATCCAGAGTTATGTACGTTTATTTCCTATGTGTGTTTTCAGTAGTAGTAGTAGTAGTAGTAGTAGTATTTTTGTTATTATTGTTGTTATCAAGGGATTCTTAAGTGGTTTTCTTAATCCTTTTCACCGGTAACCATTTTTTTTTTCATCATCAATTAGTAATTTACTTGTTTGTAACCGCGTCGGCCTAACATAAATTTCTAATAGGTCTGTAAAAGAGCTTAAGCTCAACAGACCGAGGGAATTCCTCACATTTTGTACCATACTGATTTTAATGTACCCATAAAGGCCCAATAAATGTATCAGTATCAGTATCAGTATAGGATCACCGGCGAAAGACAACAAAAACAGTAAGAAAAATCCAGACTAATATTGTTATTCATATTCCTTTATCCTTTTGTCACATCCAAATTTTTCAGTATACGAGTAGTAACTTTGATGTAAATAAGAGACGAGCGTAGTAAAAAAAAAAATAAATAAATAAATAATAATAATAAATAAAAAAATATATAAAAAAAGCATTAATATACCTACAGTGCACCTGAGCTTGTGTCCTTTGCATCCGGAACAGCCACTGCCTCGCCTCACCTCACCTGCGCCTCACCTGCACCGCTGCTCCGAGAATCACAAGGGAAATTAACTGAAAAATGCACCAAAAAAGTAGATTATTTTAACTTACATCCCTGGAACACGCACAGAGATTAATAGAGAGAGAGAGAGAGAGAGAGAGAGAGAGAGAGAGAGAGAGAGACAGACAGACAGACAGACAGATAGAGAAGTTCCAAGAAATTAAATAAATTAAGGTTAAGTTAGGTTACGTTAGGTTAGAGAGACAAACAAACAGACAAAAAGACAGACAAACAGACAAGTTAGTTCAGGTTATGACAGACACACAAGCAGACAGACAGACGGATAAACAGACAGAAACACACACAAGCAAATAGACAATCATACAACTTCAATTAAACTACCTTAGGCTCTGTAAAATAACACACACACACACACACACACACACACACACACACACACACACACACACACACACACACCAATAGTGATCTAACATAACCCAGCTTTAATGACCAACTGTAAGGACTCTCCAGCTTACCGTTTATACCTTCTGAGTTGACGCTACACAAACCAGTCTATTTGTGCATGTTGCTTGAAAGTGAGGAGTGAGTGGGGTTTGAGACGCGAGAGCTGCTGTGTTATTGAAGGCAGGAATACTGAGGGAAACTAGGACGAGACAGAAGGAAGGACAGAGAAACAGGGTGATGAAAAGGAGAGAAAAGGAAAGGTGTTATTGAAGACAAGAGTACTGAGGTGAAACTTGGAAGAGAGAGAGGGAAGGACAGACAAACAGGGTGATAAAAAGGAGAGGAAAAGTAAAGTGTGTTATTGAAGACAAGAGTACTGGAGGAAACTAAGAAGAGAGAGAGAGAGAGAGAGAGAGAGAGAGAGAGAGAGAGAGAGAGAGAGAGAGAGAGAGAGAGAGAGAGAGACAGAGAGACAGACAGACAGACAGACACACAGACAGACACACAGACACACACACAGACAGACAAGTTCAAAGAAAATTAAATAAAATTAGATTAAGGTCCATTAGGTTAGGTTAGGTTAGGAAGAGAAGGAAGGTGATAAAAAGGAGAGAAAAGGTACTATGTGTTATTGAAGGCAAGAGTACTGGGAGGAAACTGGGGAGGAGAGAGGGAAGGATTGATAGAGGGAGGGATGTAGTGTTCAGGAGGAGGATTGTGCGGGTATGGATGTGTGTGTGTGGTGGGGTGTTGTATGGGGTGTCAAGGTGGTGGTGGTGGTGTTTTGTTTGGTGGTTTATCAAGATTTGGTGTTATTCTATCAAAATGGACTTAAGGATATTTTTTTCTTTTTTTCATTTTTAGTTCTTCCCTTCCTCCTTTTATTTCTCCTCTTTGTACTACTACTACTTCTACTACTACTACTACTACTACTACTACTACTACTACTACTACTACTACTACTACTACTACTACTACTTTTTTTTCTCTTCCTATTTTCCTCCTTCAGTTTTGTTGTTGTCTTTCCTTTTATGTTCCTGCTTTTCCTCCTCCTCCTCCTCCTCCTCTCCACGCAATCGTAAAATCCACATGGAGGTCAACTTGTCCGTTTGTGTGTGTGTGTGTGTGTGTGTGTGTGTGTGTGTGTGTGTGTGTGTGTGTGTGTGTGTGTGTGTGTGTGTGTTTCCTTTGTGTCCTAGAGGGAACGTTCTAAAAAAAAGGGGGAAAAAAAACAAATTAGGTAAGTTCTTGGGAGTCCTTCAGGGCGCATAATGCATTGTATGATTGCTACAATTAACTCTCCCTTTGATGTCCTTTGCGTCTTTAGGAAAGGAAATGGTGGTCGTTAAGCGCAGAGGGTTTTTTTCTTGTTTTGTGTCTTCTTTTTTTCTTAAGAGACAGATAAACGAGGTAATTTTTCTTATCTCATTTCTTTCGTTTCTTTTTTCTAATTGTTTTTTTATGAATTGTTATAAAAGTGTTTGTTTAACGAGAGATTTTCAGGCTAGTTGTGTGTGTGTGTGTGTGTGTGTGTGTGTGTGTGTGTGTGTGTGTGTGTGTGTGTGTGTGTGTGTGTTTTAGTATATTTGATTAAGAGAATTATTTTTGTCTTGGTTTTCTTTACTTTTCTTTAGTCTAAGGTATAAGAAATTAGTATTATTTACTTGACTTTAGGTTTGTTTCTGATTTCCTCATTACGTTTTGCGGTGTTGTTGTTATTGTGCTGGTGTTGTGATTGACTACACGGTGACACTAACTCTTCTTTGGAAATCACCAACACAACCTAAATAAACAACTATTCCTTTGCAATTCACCAACCCAACCCATTCTAACCCAGCCCTTTTTAACCCAGCCGTTTGTAACCCAGCCCTTTTTAACCCAGCCCATTGTAACCCAGCCTATTCTAACACAGCCCATTTTAACGCAGCCCATTCTAAATCACCCTATTCTATCCCAGCCTATTCTAATCCACCCCATTCTAACCCAACCCAAGACAACCCATTTTAACCCAACCTTAACTCAACCCAACCCAACCAAACTCACCTAACCTAACCTAACCAAACCTAACCTAACAAACCCAACCCAAACCAACCCAACGAAACTTGGCCTAATCTAACCTAACCTAACCTAGCCTGACCTCACCTAACCTAACCTAGCCTGACCTCACCTAGTCTAACCTAACCTAACCTAGCCTGACCTAACCCAACCTAACCTAACCTAACTTAACCTAACCTAACCTAGCCTGACTTAACCTAACCTAACCTAACCTGACCTAGCCTGACCTAACCTACCACCACATACCTAATCACAGCTCTCTTGGCCTATCACTAAGCTGACCTTTCTTCCACAGGTGAGTGGGCGGTCGTTGGCACCAGAGACACAGGTACACCAGGCAAGGATCCCACGGTAATGTCCTATGAGTTCCTCCGTCTGTGTCGCCTACGGGATCTTCACCTTCTGAAGTAGAAATAAGGGTATTTTAAAGATGTTTTTGAGTTGTTGATATTTATTTATTTTTTATTTATTTTTTTATTTTTTTGTTAATTAGAAATGTGATAGATTTGGATAAGAGAAGATAGGGAAGGAGGGAATAAGGAAGGAAATAGATGAAAGGTAGATGAAGGTGGGAGAATAAATAACAGGGAAGACAAACATATAGACAAAGACAGAAGAGTGAATAAGGAAGAGGTAAAGATAATATTAGTGAAAGATGAAAAGATGGAATGAATAAAAAAGGAAATAGATGAAAGAAGGTAGATGAAGATGGGAAAATAAATAACAAAGAAGACAAACAGACAAAGATGGAAGAGTGAATAAGGAAGAGGAAAAGATAATATTAGTGAAAGATGAAAGGAAGGAATGAGTAAGGAAGGGAATAGATGAAAGAAGTAGATGAAGGAGGGAGAATGAATAACAAAGAAGACAAACAGACAAAGATGGAAGAGTGAATAAGGGAGAAGAAAAGATTATATTATTGAAAGATGAAAGGAAGGAATGAATAAGGAAGGAAATAGATGAAAGAAGTAGATGAAGGAAGGAGAATGAATAACAAGGAAGTTTACAAAGATGGAAGAGTGAATAAGGGAGAGAAAATGATGATATTAGTGAAAGATGAAAAAGTAAGTAGAAGAGGAATGTTTTGACTATATTTTGACGGTGTTGTGATGATGCTGTGTTGTCTTAGTGCCATTGTGTGGTGTTGTCTGATATAGTGGTGGTGTTGTGGTGATGGCGTCAAAATTATGTTGTTTTAGTGTTTAGTGTGGTATTATGTGGTGGTGGTGTAGTGGTATTTCCGTTAAGATCCTTTAGATTTATTGTTCTGGTGTGGTGATGTGGTGTTATGGTGTCAGAATGTAATAGTTTTTTTCATTGATTGAGCGTGGTGTTGGTGGTGACGTAGTGGTGAGGGCGTCAGAACCTTGTATGGTGTCGTGTGGTGATGTGGTGTTGCATGGTGGTGATGTGGTGTTATGGTGTAAGAATATAATCGTCTTTTCATTGTTTTAGCGTAGTGTTGGTGGTGATCTACTGGTTATGGTGTCAGAACCTAGTGTGGTGTGTGGTGATGTGCTATGCTGTCAGGATATACTTTTTATTGTTCTTGCGTGGTGATGGTAGTGGTGGTGGTATAGTTTTTAAAATTTTTCTAGCATGGTGTTTGTAGTGATGTAGTGATAATGGTGCCAGAAGCTAGTGCGACGTGTGGTGATGTGTTATGCTATCAGAACACACTTTTTATTGTTCTGGCGTGGTGTTGAGAGTGGTGGTGGTAGAGGTAGTAGTGATGATGGTTTTGTATCCCGCACATGGCACCACACAGGACCACCAGCATGCAGCACACCACTAGACACGCCAAGACATGTATAGAGTGTTGAATCCTAACCTTAATGGAGAGCCTGTTGGGAATCATAGGCCGTGCAAAGCGAGGAGGTGAGCTTGGCATTGAATTCATAACCAACCAGTCACAATCAGTCGCACGCACTTCGCCAGACACCCAGACAGAACTGCAAATATCCTCAGCCACTTTGCCACTTGATAGATTCCAGGGAGAGAGTATTTAAAAAGCCATTGTATTTCTCTCTCTGCTTCTTTTTTTTTCTGGAGTATTTACAGTAAGTTAAAAAAAATGTCCTTTAAGTTCATTGGGCTTTTTTTTTTTGGCTTTCTTTTTTCTTTCTTTTTTCTTAGTTATTTCTATGTGTCCTGTCTTTCTTTTCTCTTACGCTTTGTTCTTTCATAAGGAATGTTTTCAAAGCCCGCAAAGAATGAGTGTGGTTTTCAAAGATGTTTTTTTCTCCCTTCTTTTGGTATTGAAAGGCTCTTGTTAAGTCATCAATAAAGGTGAAAATATATATTGAATGTCAAAATAACTCACGTAGAATTCAGTGCTTCTCTAGTTATGTACAGTTGGGGTCAGAAGTCTTGCTTTATTCATTTCCCTATTGCGGTCGTCTTTTGTTATTGTTGACTTCACTGCAGTAAATTTGGATGAACGTAAAAAAGAAAAGTATTTGAAACTTTGCTGAGCTACAGAAATGTTTATTTAAGAGAATGTGATCCAAAAATAAGTCTTAAAAGTTGTAGATAATTATAATGAGAAAGATTTGGCTGGCAGTGAAAGGGTTAAATGAATTGTTTCCCCATAACATCTGCTTTCAACGGCCAAACTTTAATAGTCATGGCATTTTTTCTCTTTGCTATTTGAAAGGATCTTGTTTAACTATTTGCAAGTGTGAGTATAATCTTGAATGGCCTGTTAACTTTCACTTGTGTCTCAGAAAAATGGTCGAGACAAGACACTGCAATACTTGAGAATTTGATGCTTAATTCAATAGAAAATGGAAACGAAAATGTAGTAAAATTTGTAATAAAAGTTGTAACATTATTTTTTACTCAATATACATAAATTTGGTGCTTGGAATAATAGATAAATAGTTTCTTGTGTGTGTGTGTGTGTGTGTGTGTACGATAATTGATTCTTGAGGTAGGTACGTAAGTGTTGTGAAGTGATGCGAGACGAATTCTGCTTTTGTACTTGCATTTCAAACGAGAAATATGTTACTATGATTTCTTTTTTATTCTTTTTTTTTTATGAGTGTGTAATAATTCTAAATGTTGAGGTACGTAGGAGTCGTTCAGTGATGCGAGACAAACAGTGCTTTCTACAAATATTTCAAGCGAGAAATGTAGTCATGATTTTCAAAACGAGGAATGCATACAATTAAGTTTTTTTTTAATAAGTGTGTCTGCGTGTGAGCGATAACAGAACTGATACGGAATGACAAGGAAAGTGTTTTTGCTCAGAAACGATGGACAGAATGTGGTTGCTACGTATGTTTTAGGTGAAAAATAAATATATAGTTAGTTTCCATATCTTCACTTGTGCATGTTTGATATGTACTGAAGTGATAAGCAATGTTATATTTCTTTTCATAAAAGTGGCACATATCAAGAGCGCCATAAAATTGGAAAAAAAAAAGTCGAAGTTAAATGCCAGTCCTTAGAAAAATAGATAAAATAGAATAAATAAAAAAAAAAGGCTAGAAGAATTACCCCCAAAAAATTAAATAAGAGGGACACGTATCAAATGCTACAAAAACTTAGAAAAAAGGCAAGTTAACTGTTAGTCCCTGAAAAAAAAATAAATAAAAATAAAGGAAAGGCCAAAAGAATGATCCAGAATATGAGAAGTGCCTAGAAACCTTCCTCACTTCACTCACTTCTGACATACAAACACTGCTGTCTTCGAACAAACCAATAATGAATACACAGAAAATAAAAAATCACAAATAGAAAGAACAAGACACAAAACTGGTCAAGATATATATATTTAGTACACAAGAAACCTATACGATAACCATTCCTGTGTTTGTGGGCGATAACTGATTTAAGAAAGTGTGTTCGCGGAGCAGCGCCGGAGAAACGAAGGCTTTATAAACACTAGCGGCAGAAGGGATCAGGTTTCCGATACACTCCAGCGGTCTTGGTCGCGGGAGAGCCTTCCTTCACCCCCGACACGCCAGAAAATCAGCTCCGGCGGGATGTTATCGGTGAAGGGATAAGGTTAGCAGCGAAGGTCGACGCTTGAGTGAAAATTTCCGGGTGATACGTTATATAGTTTATTCCTCCCTGTAATGGCTCGTGTCACGCCGCCTCGCATTCCTGAGTGGCGCGAACTGGCGGGGATTGTGAAAGCATTGCCGTCCTCATCCTCTCCCCGAAGCTCAACTCAAGACGCGTCCCTCCTTTAATCTGATCCTGTTTCTCCATCGCTGAGTTCCTTGCCTTTGTGTCCGAGGCGTTCGTTTGCATCAAGAATCCATTCGCTGTTGTAACTTCGCGACCCAAACTGGCGCCAGTACCGCTTTCCCGCCGTGCAGTGTAGGGGAGTGCCGCCTCGCCGCCCGTCACCACACGCCCCAAAAGTCCCTACGCGGCGGGGAAGTGTCGGCGGGGCGAGCTGGGGCAAGACAGGGCACGGGACGGTAAATGATGGGTAGATATCATCGAGAGGCGAGTCTGTCCACTGGCGTTGATGGTAAGGCTATCTGCATCCCGCCATCTCTCTCCCGACACCTCCCGCCCACACTCCTCCACTCGCTTGCCATCTCTCCCCCACCACCCGCCTGTCTACCACCTGCCACCTACCATACGCAAACCCTTACCGTCCCGTATTCACCACCACCACCTACACACTTCCATCCACATTCTCCCAGCATCCTGGTACCTTGCCACTCCCTTCCACCTTGCATATTCCACTTCTACCAACACATATCCACTATCCATCCACCAACCTCTACCCACAACCTTCCAGCATTTATCCACCACCCTCCCACCTCCTCTCATCTAACCTAACCCTCTCACGCATACACAATCCACCAAACCATCCACCCACACACCACCCTCCCTCTTCCCCTGGTGTCAAGCCCCCAGCACACCACGCGGTCTGCTCCCGGTGCTGACCAAGACACAGATAGCAACACATACCCGGAGTGAGCGCCCCAGGGAGCCCCAGTGAGCCCCGTGTGATGGCGTGATAGCACAGTGCAGGGGAATGTGAGTGATGGTGACTGAGGGATAAAGGTAACGTGATATGGGAGCTGGGAGGGGAATAGTGATGGGTGGCATTAGTGGCCGTGGGAGGGAAGTGATGCTGGGAGAGATGTGGTGCGGTAGTGATGTGATGGGTGGCATTGGTGGTTGTGGTGGTAATTGTGGTGATAGTATGTCTGATAAGGTTTTTTTTTCATTAAGTGGTGTGTAAGGCAGATTGAAAGTGATAGTTTGTGAAGAGCTGAAGGGTGTTATTAAGGATTAGATAATGAATGTGATAATGTCAAGTGTGATATAAGTCGTATGATAAATTTTATGCAAGAGAGTTATTAAATAAAGCCAAATGAATGTCCCTGTTTGTAATAGAAGAATTGATGAATAGTATTAATTACGTGATATGATAAAGGTAAATGTGTTGCAGATTATAAGATAGAAACGCATTTCTTTCTTATTTATTTATCTATTTTTTTAAGAGCATCAGTTTTTTTTTCTATTAATTTCCATCTTTTGTCTTTGTTTATCGTAAGAGGTGATCTGATAGACGTCAACAAAAATGCATAAAATGTCCTAAAAATGCTTAAAAAAAAAAAAAAAGAAGACCACAGCAGGTAATGGAGTACTGATAAATGTGACGAGGGATTACGTGATGTGATGGAGGTAAATGAGGGAGATGCGTGCAGGTTAATAAAAGGGAGGGAGGGCGAGGGACGGGTGACTGACACAGAGAGGAAATAGGTTTATGCGATAGGGGTTAATGAAGTTGCCGTGACAAAATATGCGTAACGAAATTCATGCTGATGAATATGACAAAGGCTGAGTGAAAGCTGATGAATGTGATCGGAAAGGATGATGGGAATATGAAGAGTCAATACAATGTGGAAAAAGTAAGTAAATATGATGACGTGTGCTACATTTTAAGTAAAAGTCTGTCTAAGCGGTAAGGGAAACTAAAGTATTAAGAAAAAAGTTCCTAAAAAGGTTATTGGGATGGTTAATGTGATGAAACGTTGATCATTAAGGGCTATTGCATTAATGGGATGATTAGACTGAGGACGTTATAATATGAGCAAATGTGATGATTATTAAATTGACGTTTTCTCTTATTTATTTTTTTTGTGTTATGTTTTTTTTCTTTTTTTTTCTGTGTGTTCTTATTTTCTATTTTATCTTTCTTTCTTTTTTCTATATCTTTCATGATGCATTAGAAATATAATTAATGTCACTGTGATGAAAATTGTCTATCACATAAGGTGGATAATATAAATCAATGCAGATAAAACTAATAAGGAAATTATTACCTAGTCTGTGTAATTAATGTTATCAAAGGAGCGTGTGAATACGAATTAGTATCTAAAAGTAGCAATGATAAGTAATGTGATTGAAAATAGATAATTAATAAAGGAGTCGAGTGTGCGAACTATTATCATGAAAATTCAAATTGAAATAGGATAATTAATAAAAAGAATAGTAATGATTAATTATTTTTATAACAGCTTACATAATCATACAAAATACATAGAAATTAATGCAATAGAAGTTAGTAAAAAAAAAAAAAAGAATAAAAAAAAAAACAACGGTGAAACTCCATAGATTGAAAAGTCACAAAAAGAATTGAAGGTAGCGGAGAAACTAAAGCCAATCTAACAGAACAGCTGATAGTACAGTAACCTAAATTATGCAAATAAGATGAATAAATGAAAAGATAAATGAAAACACGATGACTCTCAATAAAAGAAAAAAGAGACACAATTACAAAGGAGGCGTCGATGATTAAGTCCACTAATGAAAACTAATACAAATAAACGAATGAATAAATAAATACACAAAAAGATAAAATTCCATAAAAGAAATAAGGGACACAAAGAATACAGGATCAAATTACAAAATGAGGCGGAGAAGAAACGGAAACTAAAGCGATAATGAAGTACAAGACCTCCTGTCCACACCAGCGGCATGAGTCACGAGTGGGCGGGTGTCACGTGGCCCATCTTGGTGTCGCCTTTCCGCTACACTGGCAAGGTTACAAGGCAGTGCTATTGTGATGCCTCACTTACCTTGATTCCATCCCCGCCCTGCCCTTGTTCATTCTCTCCAACTACCTTATCTGTTATCTATCTGTCTTCTCTCTTTTTTTTTTTTTTTTTTATCATTATTTCTCCTTTATTGTGTTTCTTTTTTATTTCGTGTTTTTTCCTTACTTTATTTGTCTTTTCTTTGTTTTTTCATCTTTTTCATTCTGTTATTTGTCTTTTCTATCATTATTTCTCCTTTATTGTATTTTTTTCTTGTTTCTTGTGTGTTTTCTCTTATTTTATTTGTGTATCATCATTTTTATCTTTCTTGCTATTTGTCTTTTGTTTTTTTTCATCTTTTTCCTTCTATTATTTGTCTTTTCTATCATTCTGTCCCCGTTATTTTGTCTCCTTGTTTTCTTCCATATTTTTCCTTTTCTTCTCTATCATCATTTTTATCTTTCATATTCTTTGTCTTCTCTCTCATCTTTGTTTTTTTTCATCTTTTTCCTTCTATTATTCGTCTCTTCTATCATTGTGTCTCCGTTGTTTTCTCTCTTCTTGTTTTCTTCCATATTTTCTTATTTTCTTCTTTATCATTGTTTTAATATTTCTTTCCTATTATGTCTTTCTGTTTTTTTTTTTTTTCATTTTTTCTCTTCTATTATTGTCTTTCTCAATCATTGTGTCTCCGTCTTCCCACATCTTCTTTCCTCCATGCTTCCCCTTATATTTCTTCTCTATCATCGTTTTTATCTTCCTTTTCTATTCTTTGTCTTCTTTCTCATCTTTATTTCTTATCTTTTTTCCTTCTATTTGTCTTTCTTTATCATTGTCTATCTGTCATTTTGTCTCTTATCTTCCTACTTCTCTTTTATCCCTTATTTGTTTTCACTATCATCGTTGTTTTTATCTTTTTGCTATTATCTGTCTTTTCTTCATCATTGTGTCTATTTATTGTATTTATTCTGTCTCTTTCTCCTTCGTTCTTATATCCCCTTGTTATAATTGTATAGTCTTTATTTTCATCTTTGTGGCTTTCGTTGTCTTCTTTGTTATCGTTATCTTTATCTTTTTCTTCCATTCTTCTATCTTTATCATTATGTCTCTATTTTCCTCGTTTCTATGCCTCTCTTTTGCATCATTTTCTTTTTTTGTTGTTAATTTTTTCCCCGATTTTTTTTTTGTTTTGTTTGTTATATCACTTGTTCTGTTTTCTCTCTTTTTCTATTTCTTCATTCAGTTCTCTCGATTTTGTTTCTCTTGTTCTTTTTCTTCCATATTTCTTCTCTTTTATTCTTACTTTTTATTCTTTCTACTTTTAAGATTTCTGTACATATCTTTCCTTTATTTTATTCTTATTTATCTTTATTTGCCGACTAACTTTCATTACTCTTTATTTAGTTCTTTTTTCAATCATTTATCATTCAATCATTTATCCCTGTTCTTTTTCCCTTCTTATTTCTTTCCCTTTCTTCATCTCTCCATTGTTTTACCTCATTCTTACCTTACATCACCATCTCTCTCTCTCTCTCTCTCTCTCTCTCTCTCTCTCTCTCTCTCTCTCTCTCTCTCTCTCTCTCTATCTATCTATCTATCTATCTATCTATCTCGCCCGCCTCACCTTTCGATGCTTTTCAGATAGATTCTCAATGCATACAAATCGTCGACATGCAAGCCAGGTTATTTTTCTCTTCCCACCTCTGTGACTTCAATATATTAACCTGCCGTGCCGCGGGATATCTGCGTGGGCTTCTGTCTTCACCCTGAGGACCCGAAGAGCTCAATTTGTATACATTTCCTGTATTTTTTTTTTTTTTTGTGTGTGTGTGTTTTTCCTTTTATGTGTTTGTTGAGTGTGATTTGGGGTTCTGTTGTTGTGTGTGTGTGTGTGTGTGTGTGTGTGTGTGTGTGTGTGTGTGTGTGTGTGTGTGTGTGTGTGTGTGTGGTTGATGTGTTAGTACTCTCTCTCTCTCTCTCTCTCTCTCTCTCTCTCTCTCTCTCTCTCTCTCTCTCTCTCTCTCTCTCTCTCTCTCTCTCTCTCTCTCTCTCTCTCTCTCTCTCTCTCTCTCTCTCTCTCTCTCTCTCTCCTTCACCTTACGATCCCTCCTCAGAGTCCGCCAGTAAAGTTTCTCCCCGCACACACACCAGATGCGTGATGGCTCCATAAACTGAGAAAGAGCGAGATTAAAGCTTGTTTCAAAACCCGACCCTGCCTGGAGATCGGGACGGGGCTTGACGAGGCTGGAGGAAGCGGGGAAAGGTGGGGCGAGGGATGCAGGCACTAGGAGGGTCAGGTGAGGTAAGGTGAGAGATAAGGTTTAGTCATTGGCCTGCTAGATGTGTGAATTCCAACAGAAGCTTTGTGGAGAAGTGAGTGAGTGGAGTAGTACTGGTGATCTACTGTTAGAGAGAGAGAGAGAGAGAGAGAGAGAGAGAGAGAGAGAGAGAGAGAGAGAGAGAGAGAGAGTGATGTAAGATAAAAATGAGGAAAAAAAATGGAAAAGGAAAGAAATAAGAAGGGAAAAAGAACAGGGATAAATAAATGGTTAAAAAAATAATAAATAAATAAAGAGAGAGAGAGAGGGAAGGAGGAATTTCAAAACAGAAACAAACAAGTTAGACAGACAGACAGACAGGCAGACAAATAGAACACCTTGAAGAACAAAAACAAACAGGCAAAACAAACAGACAGAATAGGAAAAAAAACTGGAGACAGACAGGTAGACAGAGATGACGAACAAAAAACAGACATATAGAAACAAACAAACAGACAGGACAGACAAACAGGAAGGAAAATCAAGAGAGATAGAGAGAACCACAGACAGACACGGGCAAGAATAGACAGGTCAGAGAGAGAGAGAGAGAGAGAGAGAGAGAGAGAGAGAGAGAGAGAGAGAGAGAGAGAGAAACAAGCATATAGTCTCAGAAGGAAAGGGATGGAAGAGGAAGAGGAAAAGAAAAATCCTACATTCATTTCCTTCCTCCTTCCTCCTCTTCCTCATCCTCTTCACATCTTATCCTCTTGTCTTTTCCTCCTCCTCCGTTTCTTCTTCCTCTTTTCTTTCACCTCCTTCCTTCTTCCTTGCTTTCCTTCCTTCCTTTCTCTCTCTCTCTCTTCACTCGATCTTGTTACCTCCTCAGCAATTTTACTCACATATCCTCCTCCTCCTCCTCCTCCTCCTCCTCCTCCTCCTCCTCCTCCTCCTCCATAATGATGTATTTACTCCCTTTCCGCACTCAGGATGTTCTCGTGGGGAGCTATTTCCTCTCTCCTCTCCTCCCTGTACCTTATCTCCTCCCCTTCCTAATCTCCCCATACATTCTTGCCATCATCTCCTTCACTCTCATCCCAGTAAACGTCAGCTTCTTCTTTATTTCATTATTGTCATTATTTTTATTATTATTGGTATTATTATTGTTGTTGTTGTTGTTCTTTCTTGTTATTTTAAGGTTTCATTATGTGATAGTGTTTTTTTTTCGTTTCTGCTTATTTTTCTATTTCTTTCTTTCTTTTATTTTTTTTCTCTAGTAAATGTTATCATGTTATCGTTTTTTTTTTTTTTTCATCGCTTACGAATGTTTTTTTTTTATATAATGTTTATTTGTTATTATTTTTATCTGCTTGCTTTTTTTTATGTTTATCTATCTATTTGTTTATCTATGTCATTTCTTGCTTCTTTTATCAGTTACGCGTAATTTTTGTGTAAGTTTCCTTGTTTCCTTTTGTTTTCATATCTGTATTTCCTTTTTTTCCTTTTTTTTTTTTTTTTTTTTTTTGCTTCATTTTTTCTTGTCTCTTCTTTGTTATACTTGATTCCATTCCGCGTAATTTTTTTTTTCCTTGTTTCCTTTTGCTTTCAATTTGTATTTCTCATTTCCCTCTTTTGTTTTTGCCTTATTTTTTCTTGACTGTATTTATTTATTTTTTCCTCCATTTCTTTTTTTTTTTTTTTGCTTCATTTTTTTTCGTCTCATTTTCGTTATTCTTCATTCCACTCCATGCCATGTCAAACCTTCTCCTTTTCCCTCAATCTCTATCATGTCTCTTCTTCATCCATCATTTATCCCTTGTTATTTAGTTCATCTCCTCATGTTAACCTTTGTTTACTCCATTATTACCTATTTTTTTATTATCTCAAGTCATCTTCTCTTTTTTAACATCACATTTTTTTTATCAGTTCTATTCCCGTCTCTCTCCATTCTCGAACGCAAATGTTACCCCACCATGCCTTCTCTCTCTCTCTTTTCATTATTTTATTTATCTTCCACTTTATATTTTCATTACTTTTAATCCTTTTTCTTAATATTTTTCTCATCCCTCTTCTTTTGCCTCTTCTTACATTTCTCTTTTATTTATATTCACCTTTCTCTTCCTTCCCTTTCCGTCATTCTCTCCCGGTGTTATCTTAGTGCCCTGCGTGTCATCTCCCTTTGTCATCTCCTATTTAAATGTTATCTCTAAGTCGTAACTCTTTCGCATTTATTAGCCATGGGTCAATTTACTCTCTCTCTCTCTCTCTCTCTCTCTCTCTCTCTCTCTCTCTCTCTCTCTCTCTCTGTTGCTAATCTCGCTAACTACATTTTTTCTCACCTTTCTTCGCGTCAGTCACGATTTTTTTCCTTTTCTGATGTGATTTTAGTACCTATTGAGTGGTCTGTCTCTGTTAAGGGTTTTGTTCAAGGGGTACTTTGTTATCTTGGGGTTGCCTTCAAGTCCCTTTTTTCTTATCTTCCATTTTTTTTTTTCTTTTTCGTTTCCTCCTTTTCGTTAGCGAGTTGAGAGTAACTGTTGATTTTTTTTTTCTTTTTATACTGTGTCTTTTGGTGCGTTGGTGATGAAAGTGGTGATGGTGGTGGTAATGATATTCTCTCTCTCTCTCTCTCTCTCTCTCTCTCTCTCTCTCTCTCTCTCTCTCTCTCTCTCTCTCTCTTAGAAATTAAAATAAGTGAAAAATCAAAAAATATATATACTAATGTAAGATTTTATGTAAGAAAAGCAAGACAAAAAACAATGACAGAGAAAATGAAGGAGGAAGACAAAAGAAAAGAAAATTATACGTGTTTTGTTGGAGAGAGAAAAGGCGAAAAAGAAGAAGCAGTAAGAAGAAGGAATAAAGAAAAGGAAACAGCAGAAAAGGAAGAGAGGTCAAAAGCAATAGTAAAGGAAAGAGAGGAATATGAAAGAAAGATGGAAAAGTAACTGCATATATGAAAGAGGAAGATGATAAAGAGAACAAATATAGAAGACGGAATAAGAGAGAGAGAGAGAGAGAGAGAGAGAGAGAGAGAGAGAGAGAGAGAATGATAACTAAGAGGAGGTTTAGAAAGAAATTGAGAATGAAAAGAAGTGTATTTGAAGATTCTTTTATAGAGAGATAAGATAAAATGCTCAATAAATGAACGGAAGATTTGAGAAAAGTAAATAAAAACAAAAAGGAAAAGGAAAATAGAAGAAAGGAGTTGAAAAGGAAAGAAAAAACAAAAGATGAAGAATTAAAGAGAAATGAAGAAAGGAAAGTGATAAAATAGAAATAATGACGAAAGAAGAGGATGGAGGAAAAAAGGAACCATAAAGAAAGAGACGAAGAAAGAAGGAAAAAAAAGAGGAAGAAAAATAAAGCAGAAAAGAAAAAGACGCAATGAGAAAGCAAAGAAAAAAGAAAAAGGCGCTTGTTTTTAAAAAGAGGGAAGACAAACCATAGACATTAAAAGAAAAAAAACGGAAAAATACGAGGAAGGAAAAAATAAAGTGTTTATAAAGGAAAGTGAGGAAAAACAGATAAAACACAAATTACATGAAGAACAAGAAAGGAAAACGGAAAATTAGGTGAAAAAGAAAACAGAGAAAGGAGGAAAAAAAGGATAGAAAAAGGCTTTAGTCTCCCTCAAAGTCCCCAGACAGTAGGGCTTTCATTGCCGCCCCTAAAGTGAGTGTACGAGGGTTTCCAACTTTCCTACACAAGTATCCCTTCACTCTAAGCCCGTTTTCTGTTTTACCCCTCGTTTCCCCTCATAGACTCAAAGGAGAGCCTTGAAAACACTCATTCCAGTCCATTCCAGTCCATTCCAGCGTTGATCCGCCCTATTCCTATTCCAAACTTTTCAGCGTTTTTTTTTTTTTTTTTTTTTTTTAGCAAATTTCAGCTGTTTCTAGTCCATTCCAGCGTTTACCAATCACATTCCAATCTTCCTCCTGTGTTTTTTTTTTTTTTTTTACACATTTCTTCCCATCCCATTTCATTCCAGCTTTCATTCATCCCATTCCATTCATTCCAAACTTTTTTTTAGCGTTTTTTTAGCCCCTTTTCAGCTACTATTCATTCATTCCAGCGTTTTTTTTTTCTTTCCATTCCATCTCATTTCAAAGTTTTCAAGGGTTTCCATAGTCCATTCCACTCTATTCCAGTCTATTAAAGTGTTTTCCATCCCATTCCAACCTTGTCTAGATTTTTTTTGCCCATTTCAGCCTATTCCAATTAATTCCAGCTTTTTTTTTATTCTTTTTAACATATTCAGGTTTTTTTTTTACTTTATTCCAGCTTATTCCACTCAATTCCAAACAATTCCAGCATTCATTCAGCCTGTTCCTGACTCTTCCAGATCTATAAAGCCGAATTTAGCTCGTTTCAGTGTATTCCTGACCATTCCAGACCATTTCAGTCCTTTCCAGCAAACTACAGTCCATTCTAGCTTAGTTCTACCCATCTTTGTCGATTCCATCTGTATCCAGTGCATTCTAAGTCAATCCAGCCCATTCCAATCCATTCCAGCTTAGTAGGAACCGTTCTATTCTCACTACCCAAGGGGATACTGGATACCTTTCCCCTCCTTTCCCCTCCCCACTCCCTCCTTTTATTCCTGCTATTCTAGTCTCTCTCTTTCTCTCCTCTCTCCCCTCTCCTCGATACCTTTCCCCTTCTTCCCCCTTTCCAGCCTTCTCTTCCAGTCTCCCCTTTCCAGTCTACCCACCTTCCAGGCTTCTCGAGGTGGTTATTAATTTTCCATGATGAGGTTGAGGGGAAGACCTGACGAGATTTTAAAGGCGAGGTGAGGGGAGGCGGCTCAGGTGGTGGAGGTGGTGGTGGTGATGGTGGTGAAGGACTAGGATAGGAGCTAAACATCAAACCTGTCAACTATGTGTGTGTGTGTGTGTGTGTGTGTGTGTGTGTGTGTGTGTGTGTGTGTGTGTGTGTCTAATGGACTTAACCTTAGTCGCAGAAATACAAGAAGAGATGAATAGATAGGAAAAGAAAATGTAAATCAGTCTTTTTCTCACTTTCTACATATTTTCTTTCTTTATTTCTTTATTGTAACAGCGTAATATAGAAGCTTTTGCTAATCTTTTTTTATTTGCCCTTTATATCCTTTGGCCAATCTTCCAAATACCTGAAATAAATAAAGCAAGAACGAATCACACAAAATTCACCCGTAGTATTTTTCTTTCCTTCATCACATTCCACTTCTCTTCTCGTCACTTCTTATAAAACATTAACCATTCAGTATTAATCCATTGCCACCGCGCCTGCTGAACAAATAAATACATAAACACACAAACATGGCATAAAAGACTAAATACGTTGGCGGGAAGGAGAAAAAATAATGTGCAAGTGTATATAAAAGCGAAGATTGAGTGTCGGTGGATGAAAAAAAGGATAAATAATTGGCTAACAAGACAGGTAAAATCGTAATGAAGATGAATGGTATAGCGATGCGCCTCTTGTCTGAGATGCCGCGGCGTCCTGCAGGGTTAAAGAGATCTGTCTGATGCCTTCCTTGTTTCTTTATAATGCTATCCACGCAATTTTCTCTCAGGTTTAAGAGTTTTCCGTGTTTTCATCTCGCGTGAGTATTTTATCTCATACTGTTGTTTTATTAAGGAATATTTGCTGTCTTGTGTTTCTTTGTGTCTTTATAATGTTACCCGGCAATTCCTCTCAGGTTTAAGATATTCTCGTGTTTTTTTTTTGTTTTTTTTCTCAATTGGGAATTAATATTTTTTGTTGTTATTGTTGTTGATGCTTTATTAAGGAATATTTGCTGTCTGGTGTTTTCAATCTGTCTTTCTAATGTTATCCGTGTAATTCCTCTCAGGTTTAAGATATTTTCGTGGTTTTTCTTGATGGGATTTAACATTTTGGCTGTTATTGTTGTTTTATTTAGGAGTGTTTACTTTATAGGAGTGTTTCTTTATAATGCTTTCCACGCAATTCCTCTCAGGTTTAAGAGTTTTCCGTGTTTTTTTTTTCTTGAGTGAGTATTTTAGGTCTTACTCTTGTTTTATTAAGGAATATTTACATGTCTTGTGTTTTCCTTGGCGTAGTGGATAAGAGGGTGAACGTGGGATCGGGCGGACGTCTATGCGTTGGTTCGAATCCCACAATGTACTGCCTTGAAACTTTGTCATTTGTCGAGTGGTTTAAAGATACCTACATGTCACCATGATACCCAGGTTCCAGGTGGAGGTGTTTCCTGTTACGTGACTTTTTTTTTTCTTTTTTTATATTTTGTTTGGATTATCTGTAGTGTGTGTGTGTGTGTGTGTGTGTGTGTGTGTGTGTGTGTGTGTGTGTGTGTGTGTGTGTAAGAAGGTTTCTGATCATCAAATGCGCAAAGAGAATCAAACCCTATCAAAACAACAATAAATCAATAAATGAATAAAAAAAAAATCCTACCTACTGAATTATAAAGTCTTAAAACATCATTTTGCCTCGAAACCTCCATTTCTTTCCTTTCTTCATTTATTTCTTCATCAGTTTCCTTATTTTAGTTTATTTGATTTTCATGGTTTAGGTGACATTCTAACCTTTCCCCATTCATTTCCTTCTCTTTTTTATCCATTTTTATCTATTTTTTCCATCTCATATTGTATTTAATTCATTACTATGCTCTTTATTTCTGATCCCTTACTCCTCTCTCCCGTTGACCTATTATTTTCCTCCTCCTCCTCCTCCTCCTCCTCCTCCTCCTCCTCCTCCTCCTCCTCTTTCTCTTTCTCTTCCTCTTCCTCTTCCTCACCCCAAGTCAAAAAAAGGTTGTTTCTAGTGAATTCTGCCTCTTAGTACTAAATGAATTAAGTGAAGATGGTTTTCATTATGTTTTAAATTGAAAGAACTTGAGTTACGTTATTTTCTTTTCATTTTTTTTCATCTTTTCTCCTCTTTCTTTTCTTTTGTTCATCGTCATCATCTTCTTCTTCTTCTTCTTCTTCTTCTTCTTCTTCTTCTTTATCGTTCTCCTCTTTCTCTTTTTATTTTATCTTTTTCTCTTCTTCCTTCTTCTTCCCTTTTTTTTCTTCGTTCTTCTCCTTCTTGTCATTTTCTCCCTTTTTTTTCTCGTTTCCGTGTTACACTTGCTTTTCCTCCTCCTCCTCCTCCTCCTCCTTCGCTTCCTCCTAACGAAGAGCACCAGTTTTGCAAGGTCACGAGCACCTCACCTCTCATCACAAGTGGATACCTGCACTGCTTCCTTCCTTGCAACACCACCACTACCACCACCACCACCACCACCACCACCACCACCACCACCACCACCACCACCATTTACTTTTTTAATTTTTTTGCTTATATATTTATTTATTTATTTATTATTTTTTTTGCTTTACTTTTGGACTTTGTTTCAGTTATCGTGTGTGTGTGTGTGTGTGTGTGTGTGTGTGTGTGTGTGTGTGTGTGTGTGTGTCTGCTGATGGAAAGGTGACGCTTCGGAAATTGCTGAGTTTCATTTTCACCTTTTTCATTTATTCTTTCTGTTTTCTTTTTATTTACTTCATCTCTCTCTCTCTCTCTCTCTCTCTCTCTCTCTCTCTCTCTCTCTCTCTCTCTCTCTCTCTCTCTCTCTCTCTCTCTCTCTCTCTCTCTCTCTCTCTCTCTCTCTCTCTCTCTCTCTCTCTCTCTCTCTCTCTCTCTCTCTCTCTTTGTAATCCTAGCATGTACTTTACCTGTGGCTTCTCCGGGTCCTCTAATTAAGAAGGGAGTGTACCTATGAATGTACCTATAGAAAGAGTACTCAGGTGGAGGTGGAGCGAGAGAGGAAGGGAAGGGAAAGGGTGGAGAGAGAAGAAGAGAAAGGATAAGAGTATGAGGAATATAGAGAGAAATTTGGAAGTTATACGACTGGGAAAGAACTTGAGGAGAGGAAGAAGAATGATGGAGAGATGGAAAATAGGGAAAATGTAGGAAAGGAAGAAGAAGAGAAGGATAAGGTCAAAAAATGGGGAGAAGAGGAAACAGAAGGAAATAGGCATGTTTGGAATGAAAGAGAGAAAGGGAAGGATAATCGAAGGAAAATAATGAAAAGGTGAAGAAATGAGGAACGAGGAAATGTAAAGGACAAGAACTGGAGAAGAAAAAGAGAAGACAAAAAACGGAAGAGAAAACGAAAACAATTGAGAAAGATTGTGAAAGGAGTAGGAGAGAGAGAGAGAGAGAGAGAGAGAGAGAGAGAGAGAGAGAGAGAGAGAGAGAGAGAGAGAGAGAAAGGCATAAAAAGTTAACAAGAAGAAAATAAAATAAAAAAACTGAGAAAATGAGGAAAAAGACGGAAAAAGGAAAAAAAATAG
>NC_059277.1:14195819-14200819 GCF_017591435.1 Portunus trituberculatus
TGTGTGTGTGTGTGTGTGTGTGTGTGAGTGTTTGTCAGGGAGTTAATGGATGTGTCTGGCATTTTTGTTTGTTTTTTCATCATTTTTCGTACACAGTTTATATTTTTCTGTATAGTCCATGAGAGAGAGAGAGAGAGAGAGAGAGAGAGAGAGAGACGTGCACACATACATATAAACAAACAGGCAAATCAACAGAAGAAGAAAAAACAGAAAAAATAAACTGACAGGGAAACAAATTAACCAAACAGTGTGCATACATGGAAATAAGATAAATAAATAAAATCGTACCAGAAAAATAGGTGAAGGAAGAAGGAAGGATAAATAGTGAGAAGAATAAAGGAAATGAACAAAGGAAGGAAAGAGGGAAAAGAGAAGGATAAATGAAGGAAATAAAGAAGAATAAATGAATGAGATAACGAAGAGAGGGAAATGCATAAGATAAAAATAAGAAGGGAAAGACGAACAAAGGAAAGAAAGGAGGAGAAAAAGGAAAGAAAGAAGAATAAATAAAAGAGATAAAGATAGATAAATGATGGAGATAAATGAAGAAGGACCTAATGAGAAAAATAAAGAAAAAAAGAACAGCAACAACGAATGAGGAAATGAAGGAAAGAAGGAAGAAAAGAAGAACGAAAGAGAAAAAGCAAAACAGCAAAAAAGAAGTAAAAAAAAATGAGAACAAAAAAAGTTAATGAGAGAAATAATAGTGAGAGAGAGAGAGAGAGAGAGAGAGAGAGAGAGAGAGAGAGAGAGAGAGAGAGAGAGAGAAGGAAGTAAGAAATTATGAGGCGGGAAAAATAAGCATATGGAAAGTGAAAAGGAAAGAACTTGTACCTATGTGTAACCCTTCTCCTCCTCCTCCTCTTCCTCCTCCTCCTCCTCCTCCTCCTCCTCCTCCTCCTCCTCCTCCTCCTTTTCCTCCTCTTCATTAGCAGCTATTTGTAGTTCGCGTTAATCAGGTTGATAAAATGAGACTCTAAACTTTATAATTAAGTCGTTAGCTAAGAATTTGGAATTTGCTTTAGCCTATTTTTGTCTCAACGCCTTCAGTCACCGTCCTCCTCCTCTTCCTCCTCCTCCTCCTTCTCCTCTTCCTCCTGATCCTCTTTCTCCTCTTCCTTTTGCTCCTCTTCCTCGTGCTCTTCCTCCTCCTTCTCCTCCCTTCTCCCTATTTGTGTTTGCCCTCCTCATCATTTTTTTTGTCATTTTAGTCATCGTTCCTTTCTTCCTCCTCCTCCTCCTCCTCCTCCTCCTCCTCCTCCTCCTCCTCCTCCTCCTCCTCCTCCTCCTCCTCCTCCTCCTCCTCCTTTTCCTCTTTATTACTCTTCTATTCTCCCTTGTATTATCATATTATCGTCTTTACTCCCAAATATCTCTTATTTTACATTATATCGCATAGTCTATCACATACAAGCTGGTGAGGGCCAATAGGACTGCTGCTGTCTGTTCCTCCTTTGTGTTCCCTTCCGTTATAAAAAGATACTAGTCATACTTTGCTTTTTACGGGATATCAAAGTGAGAGTGAGAAAAATGTGTATGTAACCGTGAGACTTTTCCATTGATTGTACGGCTCCACTTCTATCACCACCACTGCTACCACCACCACTACTACCACCACCACGACTACCACCATCACCATTATCAGTACAGCCCTCACAGATGTCATTACCACAAATTGCAGTTAATCACCCACTGACGTCAAAATATAAACGAAAATAAAAATGTCTATATATATTCATAGCACTTAGAATTATAGGAATAGCGAGGAACACTAGAAAAGAATAACATATCAGGTCCCAAACACACACACACACACACACACACACACACACACACACACACACACACACACACACACACACACACACACACACACACACACACACACACACACACACACATTTTTTTCACACCTGACAAAGTTACGTGATTGTGTTTGCGTGTGTGTGTGTGTGTGTGTGTGTGTGTGTGTGTGTGTGTGTGTGTCTACTTTATCAGGTATTATTTATGGATATTTTCTTCATGAAATAATGTGAACCTCATATGAAACTCAGTTGAAAAAAAAATGATAATGATAATAATCTTTAATCACCTTTGTTCGCTATAATGTATGTGAATTCTTGACTTTCATGTAGCATTGCGTGGACTTTCTTTACCAGGTTTATTTGTGACGTAAAGACTTCATATCAAGGTTTGCGTGCGTGTGTCAGTTGAGTCATGCCTTTACGTGTCAAGCTTCGTGCCGTGAGCTGATTAGGATAGCGTGCATCGTGGCGTGCATTGCGACGGCGGGAGACAGAGAAGGACAGCGACAGTGTTTGCGAGGCCACGGAGGCAGCGCAGGTGTTGTTATTAATGGACCACGAGGCATGCCGGCGTGATGGTCTCCTTTCATTCAGGGTTGCTGTAGTGGCGACGTGACCGGTGATGTTGTTGATGTTAATACAATAACTGCTGCTTCAGATATACTGATAGTAAAGGCAATAACAACGACAACAACTAGCATTACCACTACAACAACGACAAGTAGAAGGAGAAAGAAAGTAAAGAATAAAGAAGGAAAGAAGGAAGGAAGAGAAAGAAGAGATGAAGGAAAAGAACATTCAGACAATTATAACTACTACTACTACTATTACTACTACTACTACTACTACTACTACTACTACCACCACCTCTACCACCACTACTACGACTACAATAAGAATTTCAAAAGATCCACCACTACTACCATTACCACCACCACCACAACCACCACCACAACCACCACTACTACCACCACCACCACCACCACCACCACCACAACCAATCTAGTCAAATTAGTGGACTAAGGGAAGACAGAAATGCACAGATGTTTTTAATTGCATGACGTGAGAAAGAAATTACCACAGCACGCCAGGTGGAAGTCGTTAGCAGGTGTGTGTGTGTGTGTGTGTGTGTGTGTGTGTGTGTGTGTGTGTGTGTGTGTGTGTGTGTGTGTGTTATTATAATCGTTAGCATTGTGTCGCTGGTGTTTTATCTTATTCATTTGTTGTTGTTGTTGTTGTTATTCCTATTGTTATTGATGCTGTTGATGTTGGCATTTATTGTTATTGTTGTTGTTGTTATCGTCCTTTTTCTTCTTCTTCTCTCCTCCTCCTCCTCCTCCTCCTCCTCCTCCTCCTCCTCCTCCTCCTCCTCCTCCTCCTCCTCCTCCTCCTCCTCCTCCTCCTCCTCCTCCTCCTCCTTCTTCTTCTTCTTCTTCTTCCTTTGAATTCAAATCAGAAAAGGTGATTCTCACATTGTTTAACGCGCTTGCCCAACCTCAACTCGAGTGCTGTGTCCAGTTCTGGCCACCCCATAAAAGGAAAGATAAAGACAAGCTGGAGAGAATTCAAAGAAGAGTCACCAAGTTGATCCCACGACTGCGGAACAAACCTTGAGAGAACTTGGCTTATTTAGTTTAGAGAAACGAGGAATACAAGGGGACTTAATTTACCTGTATAAAGTGTAAATAACTATCTTATTGACAGAAGCAACACCAACACCAAATTATAGGTAAGCGTTTCAGATCTGACGAGGCTAAACATTATTTCCTCCATAGAATTGTAAATGTCTGGCACTCTCTCCCAGCACATGTCGACCGTAGTAATACAAAAGAAGCTTTTAGATAAAGGTTGGACAGTCAGCTCGCATCAACCCCTCGAATAATGTACTTTGAACCTCTATAAGATTTTTTTTTTTTTTTTTTTTTTTGTTGTTACTGTACTGGATAATAGCATTTCGTTCAACCTTTCCTATCACATCTTTGACTTTCTCTCTCCCTGTGCTCTCTTGCTTTCCTTCCTTGAACCCTGGTGTCCTTCAGCCTCTAACTCGTAGAATCTCTAGTGTATTCCTCCTCCTCCTCCTCCTCCTCCTCCTCCTCCTCCTCCTCCTCCTCCTCCTCCACGTCCCAGTCTGTTTTAATTATATACATACCATCCGTAGGTAATCATCTTCTTCTTCATCTTGTTCATTTATTCAATTTTTTTCTTTTCAATGTTCCCTTGTTTTGACCTGCATGTTTTTATCAATATTTTTTTCTATATTTTCCATCACAAATATTTCCGTTTTCCCTTTTTCTCTTCCTTTCCTTATCTTCCTCCTCCCTATTCCCTCTTTCTGCCTTTGTTCTTCCTCTCCTTCATCTTTATCTGTATCTTTCTTCACCTGTCTCCTCTACCTCCTCCTCCTCCTCCTCCTCCTCCTCCTCCTCCTCCTCCTCCTCCTCCTCCTCTTCTTCCTGTTCAATTTCCTTTTATCTACCTCTTTCCTCGCTCCACCTTCCTTTTTTTCTCCCCACCTTTCCTTCCTCCTCTTCCTGCTCTTCCTTTTTTCTTGTATCTGCTTTTCCCTCCTACCCCTTCTTAACATTCTCCTCTTAATTTTATCTCTCCATCTCTTCATTTGCTTCCTCCATTTTTTCATTCGCTTTCCTCCTCAGTTCGTCTCGCTCCTACTTTCTCTTCTACCTCCTCCTCCTCCTCCTCCTCCTCCTCCTCCTCCTCCTCCTCCTCCTCCTCCTCCTCTTTTTTCTTCTTCTTCTTCTTCTTCTTCTTCTTCTTCTTCTTCTTCTTCTTCTTCTTCTTCTTCTTCCTCCTCCTCCTCCTTCTCCTCCTTCTATAGATTTGTGAATGTCTGGAACTCTCTCCCAGCACATGTTATTCGTAGCAATACAATAGAAACTTTTAAAAATGGTTGGACATTCACCTCGCATTAACCCCTCAAGTGACGTACTTTGCGCCTACATAAGATATCCTTTTCTTTGTTTGTAGTTACTGTACTAGATAGTATCACTTCTCTTTCAATCGTCCTATCACATCTTTGACTTTCTCTCTCCCTGTGGCCTCTTTTCTTCTTCCTTGAACCCTGATGTCCTTCAGCCTCTAACTTGTAGAATCTGTAGCGGTAACATAGGCACACAGACAGCCTCGTTAGACCCAGTAGGGTTGTTGCTGTCTGTTCCTTCCTTTGTATTCCTT
>NC_059277.1:14208319-14235819 GCF_017591435.1 Portunus trituberculatus
CACGCATGGTTCCACTGCTTGATAGACAATGAAAATGGAAAAAATAGGAGTTTTTATATGTAGAGTTTTGGAATGTATTGAAGATATATTGGATACGATGAATAAATTTAGGGTACAATGAAGAAATTGGAATATTATAAAGCCACATGGTGTGCTCGAGATTTGGGATATACTTTGGAATACTTGAATCTTGGAATGTAACAAAGAGATTTGGAATACTATGAAGAGACTTGAAATACAATGAAAAGTTAAGGAATGTTGAAAACTTTGAATAGAAGAAAATAATGGAAAAAAAAACGAGGAAAATCTTGGGATATTTTAGAGTATTTGGAGTAGAATGAAAAGTTGGAATTCTGGAATTTTGGAATACAATGAAGATATTTGGAATTCGTCTAAGATAACAGGCGTTTCATGAGTGTGCGATTATGTCACGCTACATATATTCCAGAGAGAGAGAGAGAGAGAGAGAGATTCATTATTATCTTTTATTACTTCTTTCATTCGGTTTACTTTCCATCATAAAGCGAAAGGTAATGGATGTCTCCTCCTCCTCCTCCTCCTCCTCCTCCTCCTCCTCCTCCTCCTCCTCCTCCTCCTCCTCCTCAAATAATGTACTTTTCTCCTGCATAAGTTATTTTTTAGTTACTGTACTAGATAGTATCATTTCTCCTTCAACCTTTCCTATCACATCTTTGACTTTCTCTCTCCCTGTGCCCTCTTGTTTACCTTTCCTTGAACCCTGGTGTCCTTCAACCTCTAACTCGTAGAATCTGTAGTGGTAGCATAGGCAAACAGACAGCCTCGTTAGGCCCAGTAGACTTGCTGTTGTCTGTTCTTTCCTTTGTATTCCTTTGTATTCTTCCTTCTCCTTCTGATGTCACGAGAAGTAAACTGATGCTGCCTTTGTCTCGTCGATGCTAATGGCTATTGTTGTTGTTGTTGGTGGTGGTGGTGGTGGTGGTGGTGTTGTTCTGTTTTTTTAATAGATTTTGCTTCTTTATTCTTTTTTCTTTTTCATTTTTTCTTCTTTCTTCTTTCTTCTTCTTCTTCTTCTTCTTCTTCTTCTTCTTCTTCTTCTTCTTCTTCTTCTTCTTCTTCTTCTTCTTCTTCTTCTTCTTCTTCTTCTTCTTCTTCTCCCTTTCCCTGTTTATATTTCTCCTCCTTTTCCTCCTCCTTCTCCTTCTCCTACTATCCTTCCCTTTCCTTCTTTTCTTTGTTTGATACGTGAACTAAAAAGAAGACAAAGAGAGAGAGAGAGAGAGAGAGAGAGAGAAACTTGTGCAACTCTCATTTTATGGCTTGGGACGAAGACAATGATCCTTGGCAGTCCTCAAAGACACGTGGGCTTGGACTCTTTTCCTTCCCTTCCCTTCCCTTTCCTTTCTCTTCCTTCTCTTCCCTTCACTTCACTTTCCTTTTCTTTCCTTTCCTTTCCTTGCCTTCCCTTCTCTTTCTCATCCTTCCCTTCCCTTCCCTTCCCTTCCCTTTCTCTTCCCTTCCCTTTCTCTTCCTTCTCTTCCCTTCCCTTCACTTTCTCTTTTTTTTCTTTCCTTTCCTTTTCTTGCCTTCCCTTTCCTTTCTCTTCCTTCCCTTCCCTTCCCTTCCTTTCCTTCCTTTTTCCTACCCATTCCTATTTCCTTTAAGAATGTTGCGATAAGATTATGTAAAACAAGGTCATCTATGGTCGCAGTTTTTAAAAGGGAAATGTTAAAAATGTAAAGTGGAGGAGTGTCTTGAAACCTCCCTCTCCAAAGAATTCAAGCCATAGGAAGGGGAAGGAAGTACAGAATGCGTGTTTTTCCAGAGTTTATCAGTGAAAGCTTTGATTGATTGAGTATGCTGGTTATTTCTTGCATCATTGAGGTGTTTTGTGGTTCATTTTGTATTTTTACTGTTCCTGCCTTTTTCAACGCCATGCCGTGCTCAAATTTCTATCTTATTCCAGTTTTAACGATTTTATTCCTGTATCTTGCATCATTGAGGTGTTTTCTGGTTCATTTTATATCTTCTTTACTGTTCCCGCCTTTTTATCAACGCCATGTGGTCCTCAAATTTCTACCCATCATCTTCTCCCAGTCTTACCATTGCTATCTATCCATCCTCTTCACCTACTCTGCTCTACATTCTTCATTCCAGGGCTACGAAATCCTCTTCCCTCTATTATTCCTCCTACCTTTTTCAGTCCCATTACTTCTGCAATTCCTCCACCCATATCCTCCTACCCTTCATCCTCCCCTGGTTCCTCCGTTCCTTCTACATTTCCAGGAGTGCTCTATCCACCTTCCATCCTACAGAAATCCTTGCCATCCTTTTTTTCCTCCTGATTTCCTCCCTCGTCCTTGCCAACGCTCCAGCTATAAGAGGGGGGCAGAGAGAGAGAGAGAGAGAGAGAGAGAGAGAGAGAGAGAGAGAGAGAGAGAGAGAGAGAGAGAGAGAGAGAGAAAGGAAATAACAACATAAATTTGAAGACAAAATACAAAAAGGAGAGAAGAAATAAAGAAGGGAAGAGAGGAAGAGGAAAAGAGAGAAGAGGAAGAGATATTGAGTAAGAGTAAAGAAGAAGGAAGAAGATAATAAATAGAGGAGATAAGGGAGAGAGAGAGAGAGAGAGAGAGAGAGAGAGAGAGAGAGAGAGAGAGAGAGAGAGCCACGGTTGCATCATTCACTCGGGTACTCCTAGGATGTTTGGCTTTCAGTGCAGCCAACCGTGGTATTTCAGTGAGAACCTTCCATTTCCTCTCTCTCTCTCTCTCTCTCTCTCTCTCTCTCTCTCTCTCTCTCTCTCTCTGTCAGTAGTTCCCTCACGTGGCAGGTTGAATGAGGACCCTTCGTGTGTTCTCTCTCTCTCTCTCTCTCTCTCTCTCTCTCTCTCTCTCTCTCTCTCTCTCTCTCTCTCTCTCTCTCTCTCTCTCTCTCTCTCTCTCTCTCTCTCTCTCCGTCAGTAGCTCTTCACATGACACCTTTCTCGTGTGTGTGTGTGTGTGTGTGTGTGTGTGTGTGTGTAAGGGATGTAAAGGGAGAGAGTGTTTCAGTGAGCACAAGGAACCAGTACTGAAGTCAAAAAGTGAATTGAAATAAAGAAATAAAATCACCTGTATTTCTATTAAGTGATGGCAGGCATTATAATACATGTGGGCCGCCGTGGTACAGTCGAACCATGCGTGCTTTGGGGTCCGAGGGGTCTCCAAGCGCACGGGTTCGAATCCTGTCCACGGTCCGAGTGTAGGCTGGGCTTCCTCACTCGGGGCAACGGTTTCCTAGCGGGTGGGCTTTGAGATAGGAGGTACCACACAATGTATCCCCTTTAGCCCATAAATTCCCGTGAAAATCCCACATGGTATAAAATAAAAAGTCGTTTATAAAGTTTCCTGCTAATCAACTTATGAGCGAAGTAAAGAATTAAATGATGGACTCCGTGAAAAAAAATAATAGAATCGATACATTGTCAGGTGTGTTGTGTAGAAAAAAAAAAGATTGAAGGACAGGTGAGGTGTGGGAAATAAAGACCAGGTGTGGGAGAAAGTTATGTCATATGCAGATGAAGTGAACTGAAGTGTCTGTGGGAGCAGGGGGAAGTGAGGGACAAGTCTGACCTCAGCACGGGTTAGGTACAGAGGGAAATGAAGGAAAGAAGGAAACTATGGTAAACAATTTATACCCTATTCATGGCTAACACAGAAGGGAGTGTTGGATAAATAGTGCTGGAAATTTTTAGGGAGGCAGAGAGATTAATAAAAAGTCATATATTTAAGGTCATGTTTTGAGAGGTAGTTAAAAATTATCTATCTATCTATTTATCTGTCTATCAATTAGTAGTTCCTTCAAGTGTTAGGTTAAATGAGGACCCTTCGTATGTTTCTCTCTCTCTCTCTCTCTCTCTCTCTCTCTCTCTCTCTCTCTCTCTCTCTCTCTCTCTCTCTCTCTCTCTCTCTCTCTCTCTCTCTCTCTCTCTCTCTCTCGAAATGCAAACTAACACCTTTTCTCCTCTCTCTCTCTCCTCGCAGGGAAGAACAAGACCCCCACCACCCCCACTGACACCGGGGAGGGCAAGTACAGACCCATTAACGGCGCCCAGTCCCCGTCTCAGGCCCCGACCAGCCCCATCTCGCCCGCTCCGAACGTGACGCCCTCCTTCCAGCCGCCCGCAGCCCCCCAGCCCGGCGGTGGAGGTGGCGGAGGTAAGCCTGGTGTGTGTGTGTGTGTGTGTGTGTAATAATAATAATAATAATAATAATAATAATAATAATAATAATAATAATATATGGTTTATTAATTTGGCAATGTAAGAAAATTACACTGAAAATGTACAGGGGGGGGGGACATTAAGACAATGAACTGAAATGCTTAACCTGTGTGTGTGTGTGTGTGTGTGTGTGTGTGTGTGTGTGTGAGAGAGAGAGAGAGAGAGAGAGAGAGAGAGAGAGAGAGAGAGAGAGAGAGAGAGAGAGAGAGAGAGAGAGAGAGAAAGGCTAATTTGTGCGCGTGAATTGTGACGTTTGAAATAAAGGTTGGATTAGTTTGCCCAGAGAGAGAGAGAGAGAGAGAGAGAGAGAGAGAGAGAGAGAGAGAGACAGGTGTTTTTATTGTTCATTTCTACTTGTAATTAAGTTTTCTTTCGTTTCGTTATTTGATTCATTTTTATCTCATCATTTTATTGAAGTCACTAATATATCACTGAAAAGTCAAAAAAGTGAGTGAGTGCGGCGTTCACTACACACACGACTGGCCAGAAACAGCCCAGACCTTCATACAAAAGAAGACCTTTTGAAATTTACGAGAAAAGAACTGCGAGAACGTAATACAAGTTATCTACTCAAGACGAAGACGGCCATAGAGAAAAGCTGCCAAATGACCTACCAATCCCAGCACGTTGGTTGAATCTTTGGCCGGTAGAGTGAAGGAAGTCATCGAGAAGGAGATTGTTACCGAGAACTGAAGGTGGTAAGTGCCAAGTGACTTCTCGTTGGGTGTAGAGTTGTTTGTTGTGATGCTGTATTGCTCCGTGACACACACACTCACGCGCGCCTCATTCCGTGACTCAGATGTGCAAACGTGAAGATGTCTCCTTGTGGGCCTTTTCGCTTTTATACATTTTTTTTTCTTTTTGTCTCTATTTATATTTATGGGTTTATTTATTTTTCTATTTATTTATTCATGTACGTGCGAAGGAGATACTGAAAAGAAAATAGGAAGAAAAAGAAAAGAAAAAAAGAAAATTTGAGCCTTAATGTGTGGGTTCCAGAAAATGTTTGAATTAATTTATGCGCATATATCTATTCATTTATTCATTCATGTACAGAGAAGGAACATAAGAGAGAGAGAGAGAGAGAGAGAGAAAAAAAATCACTCAGATAAACTCCAAGCTGAGATATAGAATGAATTAAAGATGTTATTTTTCTTATTCACCAACACACTTCTTCTTATCCATCAATTCATTTATTAGTGCGTTTATTCACTGGCTAATTCATTCATGCCTAGAAGAGAAACCAAAAAATAAAGAGTAAATAAAAAGATGAAAAAAAAATATATGATACAGATATCACTTAGTCTATTCACCTACACATCTTTTTTTCACTGAATCACCTTTATTTACTATTTATATATTCATTTATTCATTCATTCATTCATTCATTTATTTATTCATTTATTTATACGTAGAGGAAACTAAAAAGAAAAGAATAAGTGTCTCTCTCTCTCTCTCTCTCTCTCTCTCTCTCTCTCTCTCTCTCTCTCTCTCTCTCTCTCTCTCTGGAAAACCACGAGAGAGAGAGAGAGAGAGAGAGAGAGAGAGTCGCACGGAAGACAAGATCACGGCGCCATCACTTCCTGTCTTTTTATCACATTCGTCCCACTCCGCTGACTCTTCCCGGTCTATTTATATGCTTAGAATGAGGACGCGGCGTTATCATTACGGATGCGAGCCAGAAATAGTAGCAGCAGTTCACAGATACATGTCTTTCCCGCCCCGTGCCGTGTCGCTTCGTTCCAGCTGACTGTAGGGTTGTGCTGTGCTGTGTTTAAGTTTGTTGAGTTGCTTGGTGGGTGTTTGTGTGGTTGTGTTAGGTGTGAAGGGGGTTTGTGTTGTGTGGAGGGTGTGTGTGTGTGTGTGTGTGTGTGTGTGTGTGTGTGTGTGTGTGTGTGTGTGTGTGTGTGTGTGTGTGTTAATATGTAAATAAGAATATGTTTTCATTTTTCTTCTTTCTTTTATTTAGTGGCGTTGATAAATATTTAGAAACAAGACTTTTTTGTTGTTGTTGTTTAGTTTGAAGGGAAAAAAATTATTGTAAAGTAAATAAGGGAAGGTGATTATTGAAGGAAGTCAATGAATGGGAGAATATATATTGAAATGAAGAAGTTTGTAGTTTTATCTGCAGTTTTGATAAGAATATTTAGCGAAGAGAATAAACTCGATTATTTCTATGATTGAAAATTAGACACAAAAAACAAAAGAAGAAATTAATTAATGATTCCAATGTGTTATAAGAAAGATAAGCTCACATTAACAGGTTTGAAAGAGAGAGAGAGAGAGAGAGAGAGAGAGAGAGAGAGAGAGAGAGAGAGAGAACCGTTTTTCATTGCCTCGTTCGAAAGATTAAAGCAAAATAAACAAAGAGATAATCAATTCAATATAAAACAAACAAGCTTGACTGGCCCTTACTGTTAAAGCCTTTGTTCTTTCACCACGGCTGTTCCTCAAAAGCCACAGAGGTGAACAGTCCTCCTCTCATGTATGTTTATCCCATTGGTGATTCAGAACACTTGCTAAACCCTCACTACAGTCATAAAAACATCCTTGAAAATCCCCATCAATTTGCACTGTGGCCTTTTAAAACTGACATAGCAGAAGGTGGAAATGTTTGAGAATTGTGTTATCCTCTTGAATCTTTATTAAGTCCTTCAATATTGGGATGCATTTTTCTTGACAATGAATGAAAGAAAGAAAGAAATATACGCGATATATTAACAAAAATATGAAAAGTTAAAGATAATTTCGTATTTCTTAGTTTCTTTATAGTTAGGCAAGATAACAAACAAATACTGTGGAAATAAATCAGGAAATAAGGAATGTGTACGTATTAATCCCTTCAATACAGTGACACATTTTGACCTTGAGATCTGTGTGTGATCAGACCATTTTATTGACATCAGGAAGGGTGTATGGAGATCAGAAGATTAGTGGCCTGAGTCTTCACTATTTTAATCCCCAGATAAGTTTCTAAAGCTGTATAGAATCACCAAATAGTAAGTAGAATGGATATGGAAACGCGTCATAGTATTGAAGGAGCTAAACTCACTGCAACAACGAAAACAGCCTTAAAAACCTCAATAACTTAAACAAGACCCTTTAGAATATATACTCATGACAAAACGATGAAAAATTATGATCTCACAGTAAACACGAAAACATCCATAAAAATATATATATGATAAAAACGAATAGATAAATCAAACTTACATATGTCCCTTATAAAACTATAGTCTTAATTGGACGATGCAACGCTTAACCCCTTCAATACCAAGACGTGTTTTCATATTTATTCTACTTACTACTTGGTGATTTTAAACAGTTTCAGAAATTTATGTAGGGATTAGAATAGTGAAGACTGGCCATTAATCATCCGACCTCCAGAGACCCTTCCTAATGTAAATAAAATGATCTAATCTTACCCAAAACTCAAGGTAAAAAATGCATCTCAGTCCTGAAGGGGTTAAGAATACAGGTCAAGACAAGACAATAGGGATGCAGACAGCGCACAGTAGCCCTCGCCAGTCTTGTCCCAGCCTGAGCCCCACGGAGTCCTCGCCATCCCAGCCATTATTGATAATTATCGTAACTCATTGGAACAAAAACCGTGGCCATATTTGCACTGATAGTCATCGGGGGAAGGAGGAAAGGCGCGGTGAGGCGGGAGAGGAGGAGGAGAAGGAGCAGTATAGAAGATGTTTAAGAGAAAATGGGAGAGAAGAAAGGATGGAATGGAGTCAGAAGAGATAAGGAGGAAGAGAGGTCAGGTCGAGGTAGGGTAAAAGAGAGAAGTGAGGAGAGGAGAGAAGGAGAAAGGAAAGTTCAGAAGAGGAAGGAGAAAGAGAGAGAGGGAGAGAGAGAAAACGAATGTGTGTCTTTTCTCTCCTCCTCCTCCTCCTCCTCCTCCTCCTCCTCCTCCTCCTCCTCCTCCTCCTCCTCCTCCTCCTCCTCCTCCTCCTCCTCCTCCTCCTCCTCCTCCTCCTCCTCCTCCTTATAAGTTAAGTTACTTACAGCTAGGTTACGTTAGGTTAGGTTTGTTGCTGTTTGAAGTTCATTTGTATTCCTCTTCTTGTTCCTCCTCCTCCTCCTCCTCCTCCTCCTCCTCCTCCTCCTCCTCCTCCTCCTCCTCCTCCTGCTCCTCCTTCTCCTCCTCATTACTTAGCCACATTGCCAGGCCATTTAAGGCAGCCGTCGTGTTCGTCTTGCTGATTTATGTAATTCAGAACACAGTGCAATTTGTTGGCAACCCACACGCGCCGCTAACACTGACCTGCTCATCCTGTTTTTTTTTTTTTTTTTTTTTTTTTTTTACCTCCCAGATTATTTACAGATTACTTACCGATTACCTGTGGCTCTTCTGCATGTGTGTGTGTGTGTGTGTGTGTGTGTGTGTGTGTGTGTGTGTGTGTGTGTGTGTGTGTGTACATAAGTCTGCGTGTGTGTGGGTGTGGGTGTGGGAGTGAGTCTAATATTGTTTTAATTAGTGTGACATATACCGTATAATTAATGATTAAGCACTAATAGACAAACTTTCTAATCCTTCCTTTCCTTTGTGCCTCGTCGCTTCGTTCCTCGTAATGTACATATCCTGAGGTGCCTTGTGGGAAAAGAGTGACTTGTATCCTGTAATTACTTGTGGATAAGAAGGGAAGTGAAAGGAGAACGAACAGACAGGACCATTCATTTTCCTGCTCATTCCCGCCCATCCACGCCCATCCACATTCACACACGCCCTCCCACGCCCTTTACACGCTAACCTATGTTCATTCCACACGTATCTACACTTATTTCACATTATTGCACGCTTATTTTTGTTTATCCACCTCATTCACTTTTATCTACACCCGCTCACACTCATTCACATCCTATCCGCTGACACCCAAACTCAACTACTCACTTCCACACTTATCCACACCCTATATACCCACCTACACTCATCCACACCACTGTAGCATCTTTGGTAGTCAGTACACTCTTATCCACATCTATCCACACCTACAGAACGTCCTCCCACACACTCACCACACACATCCACTTAATTTACACACCCATTCCACTGGCTATTGAAATCTCCTGTATCGTGTTTATATTTATCCAAGCCCACACTATATCCACATGCATCCACATCACCGTAGCGTCTCCCACAGGTGGCGGGGTCTCCCTAACACACACGGCGCCCTCGCAGAAGGAGGTGGGCCGTAAGAGTAAGGAGCTGGTGGTGGTGGCTGGCGGGAAAGACTCTCGCAGCTCCAGCAGGGACACAGCAAGCCTCAGCCCGGAGCCTTCAGGTCCTACACGTGCCCCTAAACTCTCCTCCTCCAACCCCATCATGCCGCGCACCGAGAAGCCATTTGACAGTGAGTACCCGCGTGATGTTTGTCTGTCTGTGTATGTGAGGGGCTGGGAAGGGCTAATGCAGGAGATTCATGATCGTAGCACAGCATTAAGATCAGAAACTCAACTTACTGGTCAGCAACTACTGTGTATGTGTCAGTGGAGGGGGGAAGGGTTTCATATTTTGCGATGTTTTTTTTCTTTAATGAATGGTTCCGGTAAAGTTTTTAATATATAGTATTTTGTAATTAGGACACCCACAGCCCAAGGAAAATAAGAGATGTGTTGTATCTGTCAAACACAAACGTATCTGTGGTCATTAAAACTATCTATCTATCTTTCTATCTATCTATCTATCTATCTATCTATCTATCTATCTATCTATCTATCTATCTATCCGTTTATTTATTAAGCTATCTAATTATCTCTGTCTTTCTGTTTATGTGTCTCTCAAAGGATTTTTTTTCGTCTCTGGCAGTAAATACCTTGGTTAGGTTGTTGTTTTGGGTGGTATTAGTGGTCTGTGTGTGTGTGTGTGTGTGTGTGTGTGTGTGTGTGTGTGTGTGTGTGTGTGTGTGTTAAGGCATCTCCTTGTTTCTCTTTCTCCTATTTTCTTAGTTTTGTGTGATTTGTTTTGAGGGTTTTTGATAATTATGGATTTATTTTTTCTTGTTCTTGTTTTTTTTTTTTTTGTTATTCTATGTTGTTATATCCTTTCGTGTTCTTTTTCTTATTCTTCTTCACTCACTTGTTTTTCTTTTTTTTTCCTTTTCTCTCTTGTTCATCAATCAGTATCAATCTTTTTTCCTTTTGTTCCTCTTCTTTTTTTTTCTTCTTCTTCTTCTTCTTATTATTCTTATTATTATTATTATTATTATTATTATTATTATTATTATTATTATTATTATTATTAGTCTTTTTCCTCTTTTTTTTCTTCTTCTCTTGAGTTATAGTTGTCATTTTCATCATTTCAACAACCCTCTTCCCTCCTCCCTTCTCCTCCTCCCCCCCCTTTCCTTCCCTCTCCTTACTTTACCTAACTTCACCTCCCCATAACTCTCCCAACACTTCCCCTCAACCACCCAATACTAACTCTTCCCTTACCCCCCCCCCCCCAGTCAGACACCCACAACCGTCCCGTCACTTACCTGCCACAAATCTTCCCTCACCTCCTCTCACTTTCACCCACACACAACTCGCCTCGTATTGTAAAAATGGAGGTGTAATTAATTGTCATGAAATCACCTTCATTATTTTTAAGGTAAATAAAAAATAGTGACTCTAATTTCCTCCTTAATGTAATGAAGGTTTGTATTTCGTAAAGGGACTCACGTGTTATATTACTTTTCTTTTCTTTCTTTTTACCTGTTAGCAAGAAGGACTCGTGTTAAAATAAGTGTATATAAGGTGTGTGTGTTTTTTTTCTCTGGTAATCTTATTTATAGACGAAAAAATTACTCTCCCCCTCAAACACACACACACACACACACACACACACACACACACACACACACACACACACACACACACACACACACACACACACACACACACACACACACACCACTAACAGTTTTTCAGGTCTTTACGTAACTGGAATGCATTTTTACCATGAGTTTTGGTTATGACTAAACGATTTTATTTACATTAGATCGGGTCTATGGAGGTCAGAAGATTAATGGCCAGAATTTTCACTATTTTAATCTCCACATGTGTCTGAAGCTGTATAAGATCCCCCAAATATTAAGCAAAATGAATACGAAAATGCGTCTTGGTACTGAAGGCTAAAGTCACACATCAGAGGGTCAGCTTATGCCAGACACCTATGACTCTCAGTCTTTCAAGGAGATTTCAAGACTTCAGATAACTTTGCTCCTGCTTTCATTGGTCTTTCTGTTCTTTTTTGTCACCAGCTTTCATTGTCCTTAGCCAGACCGCTACGTATATAAGTAAACGTTTAACCCCTTCAGTAATGGGACACTTTTTTACCATGAGTTTTGGGTGTGATTAGATGATTTTATTTACATTAGGATGGGTCTATGGAGGTCAGAAAATTAATGGCTACAGTCTTCACTATTTTATTCCTCCATGTAAGTTTCTAAAGCTGTATAAAATCACCAAATACTAAGCAGAATGAATATGGAAACGCGTCACGGTACTGAAGGGGTTAAGTTCAGGAAAGAGATGGGAAGGATAGAATCTCAGAGTGGTAGTGTAATGCAATAGACTCAGTAATCAGGTTGTTAGTGCTGAGTCATTGGGGAGTTAGAGAAGATTAGACACATGTATGGACGGCGATCATGAGTGGAAATAGGCACGTTTTATTCAGGGACTGCCACATGTAGGTCTGAAGACTTCTTGTATCTTTCCTTTTTTTTTTTTTTTTCTTTACGTTCTTAAATAAACGAGTTAGATTTTTTTTTTTTCTATTCCTTCTTTAGCCACACTCTTTATCATGTCTTCCTTCACTGAGACATTTCAAACATTTGTTCATGATTAGATTTTTTTTTTTTTTTATGTTTAAAGGGAAATCTGGCCATGGGCAACAATAACAATTAAACAAAAAGCCCACTTAGATACCAGTCCCCGAACAGAGTCAAGAGAGTTAGCCAAAAGAATGAGATAAATGTCTTGAAACTTCCCTCTAAGATTAATTCAGATCATAAGAAGATGGAATACAGAAGCAGGTAGGCAGTTCCAGAGTTTACGGTACCTTGTATTGTTATGAAGTTACAAAGTTACTCTCCTCACCCCGCACACACAAACAAATATACAGTACTCACACACACACCACTAACAGTCTCTCAGGTTAAGGATGACAACAGAGGGTCTTTTGTATGAGCATCACACATTTCACGCAAGACAAAATTCATAATTATAGAAAACAAAACAAAAAAGCAAAAGAAAAGCATTAAGAATCCATAAACCTTTTCTTGTATCTCCATCTCTTTTTATCTGGTAAATCCACAACTTTCTTGCTAACTGCTCTACTGGTCTAGCTAACTGCATGCCTTCCCTCCTCTTACTGCCTCTCTGCACAAGCTTTCTTCTTCCTCTCACCCCTATCCTGTCCAGCCCTCTAATGCAAAAGTTAGCCAGTACTCTCAATCATTCATACCTTTCGCTGATAAACTCTGGAAATCCCCGCCTGCTTCTGTATTTCCATCTTCCTACGACTTGGCTTCTTTTAAGAGGGAAGTTTCAAGACATTTGTCCAGAATTTTGGCTAACTCTCTTAATCTTTTAGGGAACTGGCAATCAACTGGATCTCTTTTTCTTTTCTTTTTTTTTTTTTTTTTTTTTGCCCTTGGCCAGCTTCCCTCTTCCATAAGATATAAAATTCATTACTATCCCTTGTGACACCCACCACTGACATCTTTTCCTTTTCTCTCTCTTTATTTACTTAAGAGAGGTACTGACCAAGAGCAACAGCAACACAACAACAGCAACAACAAAAAGCTTGCTAAGGTGCCAGTCCCTAAAAGGAAAAAAAGTGTCAAAAGGGAGATAAACAAGAGATAAGTGTGTATCTTTTAGCGCCTTTTGGTTTCCTTATCGCTGTCCAGCCACGTGAGAGATGAATGAGTCAAGAATCACTGGGCCATTAGCAGGTAGAGGCTGAGAGGAATGTGGTGGTGGGTGTATCTGTGAGTGGTGTGGGTGGGTGGATGGAAGGAAGGGAGAAGGATATTGGGAAGGAGAAAGGAGAGGAGGGAATATGAATGGGGAGAAGAGGAAGATCGTTTTAGGAGAGGAGGGAAGAAGATGGGGATGTGATATGAAGGGAAAAGGAGAAAAAAAAAAGAGAAGGGAAATTGTTGGGACACGAGGGAGAGATATGCAAGGGGGAAAGAGGAAGAAAGCTTTTGGGTTAGAGGAAAGAGGAGAGAGGGATTACGATGGAGGAGAGACGAAGGAACTACCAAAGGGAAGAAAGGAAGTTAGTTAGAGGAAAAGGAAGAAAGAAGAGGAAAGAGAACTGTGGGAAGGAAAAGAAAACTAAATGACTATAGAAATGAGAGAAGATGGAACACTGAGGGAGGAAAAGAAGAGGGGAGTATGAGAGAGGGAAGGGAAAGAGAGAGCTAAAGGAAATTAAAGTTCAGAGAGATTTTCCTTAAGAGTTACAGGAGTGAGTGAATAGTTTGCTAGGGTAGGGACTGGTTTGGGTTGGGTTTGATTTGGTTAGGTTAGGTTAGGTTGGATTGCATTAAGGTTTGGGTTAGGTTAGGTTAATTTAGGTTAAGGTTAGGTTGGGATGGGTTGGGTTACGTTACGTTGGATTGCGTTAAGGTTTGGGTGGGTTGAGTTGAGTTGAGTTAGGTTTGGTTAGGTTGGGTTGGGTTAGGTTTGGTTAGGTTAGGTTGGGTTGGGTTAGATTAGGTTGGGTTTGATTGGGTTAGGTTAGGTTACGTTACGTTGGGTTGGGTTGGGTTAAGTTACGTTATGTAAGGTTACGTTTGGTTAGGATGGGTTAGGTTAGGTTAGGTTAGGTTAGGGTTAGTGGATGTATTTATAAGTTATCATTAGCAATCTTCCACTCATCCAAACATCCAAGAAAACAATCTGCTAGAGAGTGAAAATGAATGACAATAGTGTAGTTATACATCAAAGTAAGTTTTGATAATAATAATAATAATAATTGTTTTCCTCGTAACATTTTTTTTTATCCTTCTCGTTAATCTATATATAGAATAAATGTTTACGTACTTCAGTCTTTATTCAAATGTGGTTATCCTTCATTCCTTTATTTATTCTTCCCTTCATCTCTTCACTCAATCATTTACCTTTTTTTTCCTTTCATAACTAAAAACATCAACTCCATATTATTTTTCTTTGCTTTTTTTTTATTTTTCATCTCCCTCTCTTTTGTTCATTCATATTTCTTCCTTTTTCTCTTTTTCATTCTCTCTTTCATCCATACTTATCCTCCTCTTATCCATTTTCCTCCCTATCCTTTTTTATCATTCATATTATTTTCCTTTCTATCATTTCCCGTTTCCTTTACGCTTATATTTCTCCTTTTTATTTTTCTCCCTTTTACTTATCTTTCTCCCTTTTTCCCTAATCCATTTATATTTCTTTCTAATTTCTCCCTTTTATTTTTTGCCTCTCTTAATTTCCCTCTCCTTTCTTTCTTTTTTTTTTTTTTACTTCTTTCTCCTGTTCCCTCACATTTATTACCTTCTGGGACATTTTCTTTCTTTCCTTACTCTAATGGACTCGAGATGACACCTCACATTGGCTGGGGCGGTAAGGCGTGGGCGAGAGAGAGAGAGAGAGAGAGAGAGGCGTGGAGGTGTGGGTGGACAGCTGCTGGGAGAGGAGGAAGAAGAGGCGCGGAGGAGGAGGAAGAGGAAGGGGAGAAGAAGAAGGGAGAGGGAGAGGAAGAGGAACAAGAGTAAACTGGATACGATGGTTGGAAGTAAAGAATAATGATAGAGAGGAGGAGGAGGAGGAGGAGGAGGAACGAAGGGAAGAAGGAAGGAAGGAAAAGAGTAAACCAATTGATGGGGTGGACTTAGAAGAATGATGAGGAGGAGGAAGAAGAGAGACACTAACGGAAAAGAAAGAAGAAGAAGAAGAAGACAGAAAATAACAAATAGGTGGTGGAGGAGCAAGTGGATGAAACAAGCAGCGAGTGGACGAGTGGGTGAGTGGGTGGATGAACTGAGAGAGGTGGAAGTGGTGGAGCTAGTGAGAAAGTGAGTAGGAGGCAGGACGGAGGAGAAGAACCTAACAACTTCAAGTGGAGGAGGAGGAGGAGGAGGAGGAGGAGGAAGAGGAGTGCAGTGGGTGTCGAGGCTTCCAACACTCCTAACGCTGCCTAAGGGGAAGCGGGAGTGGAGTGGAGGGGAGGGAAGGGGAGGGAAGGGGAGGGGAAAGGGAGGGGCAGTTGTATTGTATATATAGACGGACTGATGGCGGCCACGTAAGAAATATTTTTCCTTGTCATGATTACCTCAATGAGACGTCACGGCGAGCAGTGAGCAGCCCGTGTGTGTGTGTGTGTGTGTGTGTGTGTGTGTGTGTGTGTGTGTGTGTGTGTGTGTGTGTGTGTGTGTGTGTGTCTGTCTGTCTGTCTGTGTCTGTCTTTATCAGTGTTTATTTATCAATTTTTATTTTGTTTTGTGTATTTATTAATTGATTCTTTTTATTCATTTGTTTTTGTAAGTATGACTATTTTTATTTATTCATTTATTTTCTTTTTTCGTGTCAGAGTGATTTTTTAACTCTTTATCTTTTAAGTTTGTATTCTAATGTGGTCATTATATGCTAATCAGCTTACTTTCTATTTTGATTCTGTCCAATCTTTCACTTCATCTATCTTGCTTTTTCTTCTTTTTTACTACATTCCTTCTTTTCTTGTGTGAATTTTCTCATTATATTCCTTCAGACTGACACCGTTAAGAGTTTCATGTTTATAGTGATGGATGGTTACCTTGTTCGTGGTTACATTAATTAGGTTAGGTTAGATTAGGTCAGGTAAAGTCAAATTAGGTTAGATTTGATTATAAGTAAATTAATGTTTTTTTTTTATTGTAAGAATCTGTGTGTGTGTGTAATTCACTGTTTGATCTGCTGCAGTCTCTGACGAGACAGCCAGACGTTACCCTACGGAACGAGCTCAGAGCTCATTATTTCCGATCTTCGGATAGGCCTGAGACCAGGCACACACCACAACAAGGTCACAACTCCTCGATTTACATCCCGTACCTACTCACTGCTAGGTGAACAGGGGCTACACGTGAAAGGAGACACACCCGGGCGGGAAATCGAACCCCGGTCATCTGGCTTGTGAAGCCAGCGCTCTAACCACTGAGCTACCGGTGTGTGTGTGTGTGTGTGTGTGTGTGTGTGTGTGTGTGTGTTTTCATATATTTTTTTCGCCTTTGTAAGTTTCCCTATCATATTTTCCTGCATAAACTTTCCTTTCTTTTCTTTTAACATTACTATTTCTGAGTGACACGGGGCTCCCTCTGCTCACAATAGCGTAAACCTCCTGTCTGTCGCGGGATTTCCTTAAGCTCCACACAACGCGGCGGTGCAAATTCAGGGTACGTTTCACTTTGTCACGGGAGTTATGGAAGAGATTGGAGACTCCGGTGGTTGTAGCTTCACTGGCTCACTTGCGTTGCCTTGGGTTACGTTAGTGAGTGGCAAATGTCGTGTTATTATTATTTAGCATCGGAGGTTTAATTTCCTTTATTTCATTTATATACTCAGTTAGAGAGTCATTTATTTAGTTATTTATCATTTAGGTGGCTTGTTTTTTGTTACTCTGATTCTGTTAGTTAGTTAGCTGATCATTTAGTTGTCTAGTTTGTCAGTCAGTCAGTCAGTCAGTCAGTTTGCTAGTTAGTCAGTCATTTAGTCAGTCAGTCGGTCGGTCGGTTAATTAGTCAGTTAATTAGTTAGATAATTTGTTTTGTCTTGCATTACTGTTTTTACCTGCCAGAATATTTTTAATCTCACGTTTCGCATCAACATTTTGTCTGGTGCGACTGTTGTGTTGCAGTCTTCTCACTCACTCACTCACTCACTCACTCACTCACACTACGTAATATTCTAAAACGCTTTACCCTCTCATCATCGCTGCTTTCCAAAGGTTGCAGTTGAAGATACTCGTGTTTTTAAGTGTATTATTATGGTTCTGGTGATAGATTAATAATATTTATAGTTTATTAAAGAAGAAACTGTCTTGGAAACTCGGCTAGTTTTCTCTGTGGCCTTGCAAAATTGTCGCAGGCGTTTCTGAATACGGGCGATAAGTTACTCAGTTCACCTTTTCTTTCAGCAGGTCAATAGGTATAAGGGACCTGACAGCCGTGATGCAGATATGTGCTTAGTTATGGCCACTTTGAAAACGTCCTAAGTAACGGGTTAATTTGATGTAATGTGAAAAAAAGGAAAAGAAATTGAAATCCAGACTGGTGGATGGCTGGAATAAACAATGGATTAACTGGTTTGAGGTTGATTATGTAAGGATAGATAGGCAGAAATTGAGTCACTAATAGAGCGGTGGATGACTGAGATACATTCAGTAATTATGTTGTTAGTGCGCAGTCAGTAGTGAGATTAAAAGAAAGATTAGGCACGTTTATGGCTGTGGTTGATACGGGAGTGTACGTAAGTTTGTTTTTATAAGAGACTGCCACGTGTAGACCTTTTGACTATATGCAGCTTCCCTCGTGTTCTTATATAACACACACACACACACACACACACACACACACACACACACACACACACACACACACACACACACACACACACACACACACACACACACACACACACAATAAGAACGATTAGTAACAACAACAACAAACAACACACACACACACACACACACACACACACACACACACACACACACACACACACACACACACACACACACACACACACACACACACACACACACACACACACACTTATCACAGTCACCCCTTTACTCCAGCGTATCTTTATCCACTTCCCTCCCTCATAATGCCTCGGTTCCGCTGGGGAGAGAAAAATTGAACACTCTGCGGAGACGAGGTGGATTGGATAGGGTGAGGTGTGGGCACTTCAAGATGGCCCAGGTACGGGTTTTGTGGGTCCCCTCCGCGTCTCTAATAAATGGTTAACTGCTGACCAGGTTTTGCCATATATGAAAGCCTGGCACCACCACCACCACCACCACCACCACCACCACTGTTAGTATCCGGTCACACTGGTTCGAATCTCTCCTTTTCCTGATCCCTCCCTCCTTCTCCCCGAGCTGGTCTTCTTAAGGGTGTGTTGGTGGGTGTTTTTTGTGTCTTTTATGTCAGTGACCCAACCAGGACTCTCCCTCACTCACACTGGATCCCTGCCCTCCCTGCTCTTCCTGCTCTCCCTGACACCCATTATGATGAACGTGATACAGAAAGAGGAGGGGGGAAAAGATGGATTGAGGAGAAAGAAATATGAGAATGGTGTTCCTTCATATACTTGCTTGACTGATGGGATACAGAAGAGAAGGGGAGTATGGACGTGGAGAGGAATAAATATGATGATAGTAAATGAATGCATGACTGATGTGATGTGGAAATGAAGGGAAGGATGGATTGGGAAGAGATACGAAGATGGTGTTGCTTCATATAACTGTGTGATTGATGAGATATACAGAGAGGAAGGGGGAGATAGACTGGGGTTGGGAGAGAGACATACGAAGATGGTAAATGAAATATAAGCTTGATTTGTGTGTTATAGAAAGTGAGGGAAGAGATGGAGAAGGAGGGCAGGAAACGTGAAGGTAGTAAATTGAATGAAAACTCGATTGATATGTGGAAAAAATGGATGATAAAAGAAATACTATACAAATGTGATAAGGAAAGAGTGAAAATGTGGAGGAAAAGAGAAAGAAATGCCATGTTATCGACGCCTTGTTTGTCATTTTTCTTTGAGAAGACGAAACAAAGAGCTTGATTGACGTGATGCAGAAGATAAAGATATACATTGGGAGGAAAAAGATAGCTAGATGATTACGTTTGTTTAAATTTATCTCTTATTAGCACGCAGAAATGACGTCATTGAGGTTTTTTTTTTTTATTTATATCATTCATATTTCAATTTTTCTTATGTGCATCAGAAAATGACCGATAACCAAACACAGATAGAAAAAATAAGATTGCATTGTCTCGTATCATCCATTTTTTTTTCTTTTCTATAATTAAAAAAAAGTGATAATTGAACTAAAAAAAAAACAGCGTAATCCAATTAGTATTATTTTTTTGCGATACATGATAAGAACAAAAGAAAATATGCAATTATAATCGATAACTCGTTCATTACGTTATTTTCCTTTCCTTTACATTGAAAACAACTAAAAAAGAAGACAATAAATTTAAAAACGATGCAGATTTAGCTCTAATCATGGAAAATTTTACCATCGTATTTGATATTCATGATAAAAAAAAAGCAGCAGAATGAAAAAAAAAAAAACTTTGAAATCACGTATAGTTTTATTTCTTACAGTACAGAAACACAAACAAGGCCAAGCAAACACAAACAAAACCAGACAAGACCAAACAAGACCAAGCAAACACAAACAAAACCAGACAAGACAAAGCAAGACCAAACAAACACAAACAAGACCAAACAAGACCAAACAAACACAAACAAGACCAGACAAGACCAAACAAACACAAACAAGACCAGACAAGACCAAGCAAACACAAACAAAACCAGACAAGACCAAGCAAACACAAACAAGACCAGACAAGACTAAGCAAACACAAACAAGACCAGACAAGACCAAGCAAACACAAACAAGACCAGACAAGACCAAGCAAACACAAACAAGACCAGACAAGACCAAGCAAACACAAACAAGACCAGACAAGACCAAGCAAACACAAACAAGACCAGACAAGACCAAACAAACACAAACAAGACCAGACAAGACCAAACAAACACAAACAAGACCAAACAAACACAAACAAGACCAGACAAGACCAAACAAACACAAACAAGACCAAGCAAACACAAACAAGACCAGACAAGACCAAGCAAACACAAACAAGACCAGACAAGACCAAACAAACACAAACAAGACCAGACAAGCAAACACAAACAAGACCAGACAAGACCAAACAAACACAAACAAGACCAGACAAGACCAAACAAACACAAACAAGACCAGACAAGACCAAACAAACACAAACAAGACCAGACAAGACCAAACAAACACAAACAAGACCAAACAAGACCAAGCAAACACAAACAAGACTAAACAAACGCAAACAAAATCAAACAAATCTAAACAAAATCCAAACAAGACCAAACAAACCCAGTTAAGACCCAAAACGACCAAAACAAACATAAACAAACAGAAATAAGACAATAATAAGACAAAAAAAATAGAGACCAAGATCAAATCTAAATAAACTCGAGGAAGTGCAAACAAACACAAACAAGTCTACGCAAGTCAAACAAAGTCAAACAAAGCATAAAACAAGACAAAAACACGATAAAATGACCAAACAAGACCAAGACAAACACAAACAAGACAAAAACAAACACACAAATAAAGCACAATCAAGACAAAACGAGAGCAAACAAGGCCAAAAGAAGACAAAAACACCCCAAAAAAAACAAACACAAAATGCAAACAAGGCCAAAAGAAGACAAAAAAAAGACAAAAAAAAAACGCCCAAACAAACAAAACACAAACAAAGGAAAAACTAAACAAAAAGACTCAAACAAACAGAAAGACTCAAACAAACAAACAAAGCACAAACAAGAAAAGACAGAGTAAAACAAACATAACCAAAACACAAACAAGACAAAAAAACAAACAGAATAAAAGACAGAAACAAGACAAAAGACCAAAACAAACACAAACAAAGGAAAAACAAGACAAAAAGACAAAAACAAACACAATAAAGACAAAAACAAGACAAAAAGACAAAAACAAACACAAAAAGACAAAAACAAGACAAAAAGACCAAAACAAACACATTAAAGACAAAAGCATACAAAAAAGACCAAAACAAATGCAAACAAAGGAAAAACAAGACACAAAGACAAAAACAAACAGAAAAAAAGACAAAAACAAGACAAAAAAGACAAAAACAAGCAAAAAAAGGCAAACACAAGACAAAAAGACAAAAACAAACACAAACAAGACAAAAACAAACACAAAAAAGGAAAAACAAGACCCAAAAAGACCCAAACAAACACAAAGAAAGCACAAACAAGAAAAGATTAAAAACAAAAAAAGAGAAAAACAAGATAAGAAAAAACTGAAACAAACACAAACAAACACAAACAAGACAAAAATACCCAAACACGCCCAAATAATTGCAAAGAAATGGGTAATGGGAACAACAGGAGGAGTACTTGTGACCTTAATCGCCTGCCCATTAAACAAACGTCCCCCACCCTCACCCATTACACCACGCTGCCCGAAAATGGGGGAAGGTGATGGGGGGTGATGGTAGGTGATGGGGGAGGCGTGGCAGGATGATAGAGCGAGCAGTGAGTGTGGGCGTAGATGGGGAGATGCTGGAGAGAAAGGGAGTGGGGAGAGAGAGAGAGAGAGAGAGAGAGAGAGGGGGCGGGTTAGATGTGTTTTTTTACGTTTTTTTTTTATTTTCTTTTTTTTTCTCTCTTCTTTTTTCTCTTTTATTTAATTTACTCGTGTGTTTTTATTTCTTCTTTACATATTTTCTTCTCCTTTCCTTTTCTTTTGTTTTCGTTTGTTTTCTTCTCTTCTCACTTGTCCTCATTTTCCCTTTTTCCTTTTAACGTTTTTTTCTTGTTTTTTTCCTCTTTCTCTTTTTCTTTCTTTCTTTACGTATTTTATTTTTTTCTCTTTTCTCTTTCCTTCTTTTTTTACGTATTTTTATCTCTCTCTCTCTTATCTTTTTTCCCTCTTGATAATATTGAGTTTGGGTGAATGAGTGAGTGAGTGAGTGAATGAATGAATGAGTCAAAGCTGAGTTACTGAACGAGTGATTGAGTGATTTTAGTGAGTATATAATGAGACAAGACTAAGAGAGAGAGTCTAGTGAATGAGTAACTAAATTAACTAAGGCAATCTTGAAAGACGAGTGATTAAACCTTATTGTGTGGAATGAGTAAGTGAGTGAGTGAGAGAGTGAGAGAGTGAGTGAGTGAGTGAGTGAGTGAGTGAGTGAGTGAGTGAGTTAGCGAGAGAAAAATTAAAAAGAATAAGTAATTTTGTATTAGTCCTCAAAGAAATGAGTAAAATATGGTTGAGAACTTGAGGAAAGGAAACACAAGTATATAAAATGATGAAAAGAAAATAGGAAAGGTTACGGTGAATATGGTAAGCGAGAGAGAGAGAGAGAGAGAGAGAGAGAGAGAGAGAGAGAGAGAGAGAGAGAGAGAGAGAGAGAGAGCAAACAGATAGACATACGAGTACACACAAAGATAAAGAGAAACGGAAAGACAAAAATACAATAACTAGATACAATACCTAATGAATACGGTACATACCAGAGAGAGAGAGAGAGAGAGAGAGAGGATGCTATTGCTCAGAACCCTATCTTGAGGAATCCAAATCGGTGAGAGACCCTTGGAATGCGGAGAAAGAGAGGAGGAGAGAGAGAGAGGGAGAGAGAGGAACATTCAAGAGCCTCACCCCACAGTTGTCTATTGCTACAGTAACCTCAGACACACGGCGCCCGCCCAGCCACTCAGGACGCGAGGCACTGATACCCGCGCCAGGATCCTCGAAGTGCGCCCTTGAAACCTTGAAACACGTGACGAGGTAACAAGGTAGCGAGGGAGACGAGGGTGGTGGCGGTGGTGGTGATGGTGGTGGTTGAGAGAGAGAGGAGATGATGATGAAATGAAGATAAAGTTAGAAGAAAAAAAAGCGTGGAGTGTGGAGAGACCTAAGTGGAAGATTATATGCCTTGTCTTACCTGTGGTGGGTGTGGGAAGGTGGGGATGGGGTGGGGGGGTGTGGTTAGGGAGGGATGGAGAGGGATGGGATAGAGGTTGGATGAGGATGGATAGGGATGTATAGGGGTTATGTTGTAGATATGGTGACTGAGAGAGAGAGAGAGAGAGAGAGAGAGAGAGAGGAAGTGGTAGACTGAGAAACAAAGATAGGAACAGACAGACAGGCTGATAGACATATAGACAGACACATTTAAAATTTTCGTACACACACTCTCTCTCTCTCTCTCTCTCTCTCTCTCTCTCTCTCTCTCTCTCTCTCTCTCTCTCCTTTACTTCTTTTCTAATTCCCTTCAGTTTAAGAGGAAAAAATGTGTATAAATGTATATTTTTCGTGTGTGTTAAGATGTTTTTTTCTTTCTTTCCTTCCTTCCTTTTTCCTTCCTTACATTATTTCTTTCGTTCAAGCATTTTTATTCTTTCTTGGTTTGTGTCCTTCATTATTCTGTTCTTCGTTTTCATTCATTCATCCTTTTTTTCATTCCTTCTCTCATTCACTCATTCATCCATTCATTCTTTATTTATTCCATTTTTCCTTTATTTTTTCCCTGTCTACCATCCATCCTTTCTACCTTTTTTCTTTTCTTTTACTTTTCTTTTTTAAATATTATTCCTTTTTACTATTTTTTCCTTCCTTTTCCTTCTTCCCTTTCTTTTCTTCCTTCTTTTCTTTATTTCCTTCCTTTCTTCCTTTCATCCTTTCATCATTTCCTTTTTTCATTCCTTCTTGTCATTCCTTTTCACTGTTTTATCCCTCCTTCCCTTTTCTTCCCTTGCTTTCTTCTTTTCCTTCTCTCCTCACCTTCCTCTCTACTTCCTTCCTTTACTTCCTTTCTTTTCTTACTTCCTTTTTTTCTTCCTTCCTTTCTTAAACGTCAATCCTTTTCACTATTTTATCCTTCTTTCCTTTTTTCCTTTCTTTCCTTCCTTCCTTCCTTCCTTCCTTCCTTCCTTCCTTCCTTCCTTCCTTCCTTTCATCCTTTCCTTCTTTCCTTTCTTCCTTCCTTCCTTTCTTAAACGTCATTCTTTTCACAATCTTATCCTTCCTTCCTTCCTTCCTTCCTTCCTTTCCTGTTCTGCTCCTCCTTACCTCACACGAACCCAATTTTCCTTCACTTAACGGCCGCTCACAAATAACAGGCTTACTTAGTTTCCTCCTAACTTAACCTAACTTAAACACTCATTAACTTCTTCAGTATTGGGACGCATTTCTACTTTGAGTTTCGGGTACGATTAGACGGTTTTGTTGACATTAGAAAGGGTCTATGGAGGTCAGAAGATGAATGCCCAGAGTCCTCACTATTTTAATCCCTCACATATGATTTTGAAGCTGTATAAAGTTGCTAAATAGTAAACGAAATGAATATAAAAACGAGTCTTGGTACTGAAGGGGTTAATTCAACTCTCCTCTAATTAATTCAAGTCATAAAGGCGAAACTGTTTGCGGTGCAGTTTTATTAAGGAGAACAGTAAGAAAAACACATTCATTTGCATATATTAACAGATCCAGTGTTTCATAACGTAAATATTGTGTGTGGGAGGAAGATCTGTGTGTGTGTGTGTGTGTGTGTGTGTGTGTGTGTGTGTGTGTGTGTGTGTGTGTGTGTGTGTGTGTGCTACTTTTTATTTTCTTTTGGGAGCCTTTTGTTGTTTTCTTTTTTTTATATCTATTTACTTGATTTGTTTATTTTTTCTTGTATTTTCGTGTAGTAGTAGTAGTAGTAGTAGTAGTTGTTGTTGTTGTTGTTGTTGTTGTTGTTGTTGTTGTTGTTGTTGTTATTGTTTTTGCAGTAGTAGTAGTAGTAGTAGTAGTAGTAGTAGTAGTAGTACACAGTAGTAAAAATAGTAGTAGTAACAAGAAAAAACAAACGTACAAAAAAAAACGAACAACGAATGAAATAAGCGAACGAAAATTTTAGAACCACCCAAAAAAAAAAAAAAGGAAAAAAGAAGAAAATAAAAAAATATATAATCGTACTTTCAATCATAAAATCTGAACTCGTATAGTATAAAAAAATAAAGACAACAATAAAGGAAAAAGAAGAAAAAACAAAAGAATTACATTAGATGAGCTGAGAAGGGTAGTCCTCTCTCTCTCTCTGGTAGCGAGGCGGGGCGAGGCGAGGCGAGGCTGCTGGGTTGAGGTGAAAGGTGGGCAATGTAATCAGGCATGAATGAAACCGCCACTTACTCTCCGTGTTTTCCTCCATTACCGCTGTTGTCGCTGTTATTATCACTCCTCTGAACCATGACGCCGCTGCGGGAGGCTTATTGCTGCGAGAGAGGGAGAGAGAAGGAGAGAGAAAGGGGAGGGGAGAGAGGAAGAAGGAGGAGGGAACAAGGAAGGGTTACAGAGTTTTAAAGAAAGTGAATTACAAGGAGAAATCAGAAATTACATAGTTGGAAGGGAGGAAGGAGGAAAGGCAGGGGTCGTGGTGGAGGAAAGGGAGGAAAGGGAGGGGTCGTGGTGCAGGGAAGGGAGGAAAGGGAAGGATTGTGGTGAAGGGAAAAACGGAAAGGGAAGAATCGCGGTGGAAGGAAGGGAGGAAAGGAAGGGATCGTGGGAGAGGGAAGGGAGGAAAGCGAGGGGTCTTAGAGGAGGGAATGGAGGAAAGGCAGGAGTCGTGGTGGAGGAAAGGGAGGGGTCGTTGGGGAGGGAAGGGAGGAAAGGGAAGGGTCGTGGTGGAGGAAGGGAGAAAATAGAAAAGTCGTGGGGAGGTAATGGAGGAAAACAAGGGAGGGAGGAGAGGAGGAAAAAAACAGAGAAGTAATCAGGGAAATAGAATGAATAAATGGAAGGAGAAGAGAAAATGTATATTGTTAGACTAGGAAAGAGTGAAGATAGACAAGGAACGGTAGAGAGAGAGAGAGAGAGAGAGAGAGAGAGAGAGAGAGAGAGAGAGAGAGAGAGAGAGAGAGAGAAGAAGAAGAAGAAGAAACAAGCAGGAAAAACACCTGGTAAATGAAGACAAAGATCAATAATGATAATAATGATAATAAAAACAACCACAGCAACAACAACAAATAAAAGGTCAATGAGAGAGAGAGAGAGAGAGAGAGAGAGAGAGAGAGAGAGAGAGAGAGAGAGAGATGAACACTTAAAAAAAACAAGGTGACAAGGGAAGACAAATGTTTCCTGCGGCACACAGCATTGAGGGACACGTGAGGAGCGAGGCGGGCGGGAGGAGGTGAATCAGTAAGGTAGTAGTGGAGGACAGCTATGATGGACGGCGAGGGAGAGAAGGAGAGACGGAGACGAGCATTGCGGCATGGAAAAGGAGATGTGTGTGTGTGTGTGTGTGTGTGTGTGTGTGTGTGTGTGTGTGTGTGTGTGTGTGTGTGTGTGTGTGTGTGTGTGTGTGTGTGTGTGTGTGCGTGTGTGTGTGTGTGTCAGTTCCTTTAAAGATTGAATTAGAATTAGCCAAATGTCTGGTACAAATGTCTTGAAACCTCCCTCTTAAAAGAAGTCAAGTCGTGGGAAGATGGAAATACAGAAGTAGACAGAGAATTCCAGAGTTTACCAGAGAAAGGTATGAATAATTGAGAGTACTGGTTACCTCTTGCATTAGGAGTTGGACAAAATAGGGATGAGAGGAAGAAGAAAGCCTTGTGGAACGAGAGTTGGGGAGGAGGGGAGGCATAGGGTTAGCAGTTAGCATGAAAATAAAAGACAGTAAGAGATGCAACATTTCGGCGGTGAGAAAAAGGCTGAAGACAGTCACTCAGAGGAGGGGAATTTATGAGACGAAAAGCTTTTGATTCCACCCTATGTAATAAAACTGTGTGAGTGGAATCCCCCAAAACATGCGAAGAGTTCTCCATACAAGGTGGTAGTGATAGTGGTGATGGTGGTGTTAATGATTTTCCTTCTTATCATTTTACTGTTTTTTATTCTCGTTTATCTTCTTTTCATTTCCTGTTCTTATTTTTTATCTTGTTTTTTTTTCATTATTTTATGTAAGAGGGGATATCTGGACAAGGGCAACAAAAAAGACTAAACAAAAAGGTCCATTTAGATACCAGTCAATAGTGGGCATGTTTCATATAGGGCCTGCCGTGTGAGTCCGGTGGTTTGTTGCAGCTCCCTTGTTCTTATGTGCTCTGGTGTTGCTAATAATAATGAGAGGCAAGGTAAGAACATTTCCCCGCTTGAAATAGTGCAGGTAAGGAGTGGTGAGTGATGAATGGAGCAAGTGATGAGAGGTGTTTGTGCCTTAGTGAGCTGGTGGTGACTGGTGGTGATGGCAGGGCAGGTAATGATGATAATGATGATGGTGATGAATGGGAAGCACATGAACACGATACAATGAACTCTAAAGCTGAACTAGATATAATGAGAGCGAGATATGGTGGAGGATTTAAACTCAAATATTTAGATATGCAACATTAAACACAGCCTCTGACTCTTTAGGTAGACTGTCACCTCAGCGCACCCTTTTCTTTTTTTTCTTTTTTTCTT
>NC_059277.1:14243319-14245819 GCF_017591435.1 Portunus trituberculatus
GGTGTTTAAGGCTGTGTTCGTGATTATGATTGATGTTCCTGTGGTTTTCAAGGGTTTAGAAAGATATTTGGGGTTTTTAAGGGTGTTTTTATGGTTTTGTTGTGCGTTATTGGGGTTTTCATGGTTCTAGTTACTCAATTTGGGTTTTCAAGGGTGTTTTGATGGTTCTAGTAATGTTATTGGGGTTTTCAAGGGTGTTTTCATGGTTCTAGTTATGTTATTAGGGTTCGTAAGCATGTCTCTTATGGTTCTCGTGATGTTATTGGGATTTTCAAGGGTGTTTTCATGGTTCTAGTTATGTTTTGAGGGTTTTCAAAGGTGATTTTTATGGTTCTACTAATGTTATTTGAGTTTTGAAGAGTATTTTCATGGTTCTGATCATGTTATTGGGGTTTTCAAGGATACTTTTTGTTATGGTTTTGTAATGTTATTTAGATTTTGAAGAGTTTACATGGTTCTACGGTAGTTATGTCATTGGGGTTTTGAGAGGTGTTTTTATGGTTTTAATAATGTTTTTTTTTTGTTTGTAAGCGTCTTTTATGGTTCTCATAGTGTTATTGGGATTTTTCAAGGGTGTTTTTTTAGTGTTAATAATGTTATTTTGGTTTTGATACGCATTTTCTTCGTTCTAATAATGTTGTTGGGATGGGGTTTTTATGATTAGGGATGTTATTGTGGTTTATAAGAAAGTTTTCATAATTTTACTAACAATTTCACATATACGAGTGGATGTTTTTGGAGTTTTCAAGCGTGGTTTAATTATCCTTGTATACTGCAATTTTAATCAGAGAAACAGCCATGATCATCTCTGTGGCTTTTGAAAACATTTCTTGTTAGAGAGGATTTGTTTCAAGATTCTTTTTTTTTTTTTTTTTTAGTTTGGTTTACATTGTCAAGTTTCGTTTTTTCGAGTCGTATTATTTTCAGAGGCCACCGAAATGATTAATCTAGATTTTGTGTGAGTTTTCTTCTTTCGAATTATTCAATTACTAAACTGTCACTGGAGTCATGAAAGCATTCCTCTGGAAGTCGTTATGACCTTAAAAGGACACAACAAACCAATGGAAGCTGCAGAAGGAGACCAGATCTAAAAATGGCAGTTTTGTACAACTTCTGTCATGTGAAAGTTTTGAAGTTAGACACTAAAACGCTGAAGAAGAAAGCGCAAAGTTTTACGAAATCTTTATTACAGTCTGTAAATATGAAACTCACTGTGGACTCATGAAAACACTCTTTATAAGTCTTTTGATGGTATGAGAATGTGCTGTTAGTAAAATTTCCATGATTAGTAACGAGAATAGAATAGAATATAATAAGTTCAAACTTGAAAATTTTAGGTTCAGGAAAGAGAAAGGAAGAATTGGTTCTCAAACAGAGTGGTCGATAAATGGAACGGACTCATTAATCAAGTTGTTTGTGTTGAGTCTTTAGGAAGCTTCAAAAAAAGATTAGTCAAATTCATAGATGATTCATAAGGAAACAGATAGGCATGTTTCATATAGTTAGTGGCACGCTTAGGCCTAATAACTTATTGCGGATTCCTTTATTTTCTTATGTTTTTATGTTTTCTTGAAAAGCCTGAGCATTTTAACCAGAATCATTCAAAAGTAAAACGAAACGCTGAGATGCTGAGGAATACGTTTCAAAATTTCACTTAAAATCAATTTCTTAGGTAATAATAGGGAATCTCTCACTAGAATTACAAACACACTCTTGAAAATCTTAACATCAACTAGAACCATATTAGAAAAAAAAAAAGGACAACGTTGAAATATTGAAAACACCATCCAACACAGCCCTAATCTTTCTATCACGTCAATCCAAATACAACATAAGGACAATAATGATAATTCAATAACTACCATATGAACCTCAACAACTTCAACTAGAACCATAGAAACTTAACACTGAAATACTTAAAACCACCATGAAACACCTCCTTGAACTTTCTATCACATAAATCAAAATACAACAACATAAGGACAATAATGATAACTATTCAAGAACTTTAACATAAATGCCTTAACAACCACAACTAGAACCATAAAAAAAAAAAAAAGACGTAACTCTAAGATATAAAAAAAAAAAGCACGAAATGCCTCCCTGAACTTTCTACTATCACATAAATCAAAATACAACATAATAATAATGACAACAATTCAAGAACTTTAACATAAAATCCTTAACAACCTCAACTAGAACCATAAAAAAAAAACAGATTGAACTCTAAAATATTGGGAAAAAAAACAATCCAACACCCCACTAAACCTTTTATCACATAAATCAAAATACAACAACATAATAATGACAACAATTCAAGAACTTTAGCATAAAAACATTAAAAACCTCAACTAGAATCATTAAAAAAAAGCAGACAACGCTGAAATAAAAAAAATATATATGAAACGCCTCTCTGAACTTTCTATCACATAAATCAAAATACATAATTCAAGAACTTTAACATAAAAACCTTAACAACCTCAACTAGAACCATTAAAAA
>NC_059277.1:14250819-14255819 GCF_017591435.1 Portunus trituberculatus
GTGACCGAGTGTTTAATGCTTATGAATTCAACTTTTTCCCTTGTTCCTCGCACCCAAACTCTCTCCTACCAATTACTCAAACCATGCTGTGAATTAACGTGTGGTAGTGTTTGCATCACTCACCCTTATCGTATACAGCCACTGAACCATCACCCTTATCTCTAATACTAAGTAACAAGGACGGGGGTGAGATACGGAGGAAGAAGAGATGGAGGGGGAGATGTTTTAAAGACCCATAATTTGAGAGAAGGAGGAAGTGAGGGAAGGATAACGAGAAAAATGGTTTAGATAGAGATGAAATGAAAGAAAATGAAATGAAGTGAGTGTCAGAAGTGAGTGTTGTGAGTGAGTGAGTGTAGGAAAGGAGAGGAAATGTCTTTTATTCGTTGTGATGTGCGTGGGTGAGTGAGAGGAAATGAAGAAGTGACGGAAGGAGAGAGAGAGAGAGAGAGAGAGAGAGAGAGAAACAAAAAGTGTCATTATTTTGAATCGGTGAAATGAAATGCAGGGAAGAAAATTAATGAGAGTTGGTAAAAATGAGGAGGGAGAGAAAATGAAACGTTTGCGAGATGTTTTGAAACGAGATGAAATGAAACGAAGCTATGACCAACGTGCATGAGTAAATGAGTGAATGAGTGAGTAAGAGAAGATGAGTCAAGTGAGAGAGAGATCTTTTGAATTCTATATACGAAATGCAAGGAAGAAATAAGTGAATAAGTGAGTGAGTGAGAGTAGTGAGTGAGGGAGTGAGAGCTGAACATGTCGCCACGCCTTCATTGATTCTCTCTCTCTCTCTCTCTCTCTCTCTCTCTCTCTCTCTCTCTCTGTTGATCAACCTTTGCCAGCTGGTTCACTCCTCCTCCTTGTGTGTTGTCTCTTCCTTGTCTTCTTCCTCCTCCACTAGTGTACTCCTCCTCCTCCTCCTCCTCCTCCTCCTCCTCCTCCTCCTCCTCCTTACACCAGCACCCCAACATATGCTGACCCTGCGTGGCTGTGTGTGTGTGTGTGTGTGTGTGTGTGTGTGTGTGTGTGTGTGTGTGTGTGTGCGCGCGTGTGTGTGGATTATGCAAGAAAGACATTAAACAAAAACAACAAAAAATGAGAGAAAAAAAATATGACCAATTGAATATTATGCAAAACACACACACACACACACACACACACACACACACACACACACACACACACACAAGTTTTGCAACCTATCAACAGAAGTAGGTTAGGTTACGTTACGTTACATTACGTTACGTTACGTTACTTTACGTTACGTGTTGCATCCCTCATATCTTGTATCTCTCACCACTGTTTTCAATTCTACTTACCAATATCCAGAGACTCACCATCACAAATATTTTTACCCCATATTTTTGGCTAACTCTCTCGGAACAGCACGGGAACTGGCATTAAAGTGGCCCTATTTGTTTAATCGTGTTTGTTACCCTTTCCTAGATTTCCTCTCACATAAAAAAAAAAGCATTTGTCTAACTCTGAACGGTGATATGTGTCGATGCGGGGTTGTGTTTGTTACTCATTCTCATTCATACCGTGAGAAAGTGTTAATCTGTCTGAATTCACGCTATGCTGGAGTGGAGAGGAGAGTGTGGCTGTGACCCTGAACACTTGTGAGTCTGTAGTGTCATTGCTTCCCTGGTTCTTGTCTTTCTATCCCACACAGTGACGAAATTTTAATGTGCTTGAATTCACACGCTAGGTAGGAATTACTGGAGAGAGAGAGAGAGAGAGAGAGAGAGAGAGAGAGAACTTTTATAACTCAATACGCTTATATAAACAAGACTTAATGACCACTCTTTTACACACACACACACACACACACACACACACACACACACACACACACACACACACACACACACACACACACACACTACGTGGTCACCCTTCAGCTTATATAAATGGTGGTGATGCTGTGGTGAGAATGTGATGATGGTGGTAGTGGTGTTGTGGTGCTTAAGTGGCCGCTGTGTGCTGTGGTATAGTGAGGCTGTGGTGTGTGTGTGGTGTGTAAACGTGGGTGTGGTGTGTGTGTGGTGTAGTGTGTGTAGGTGGGTGTGGTGGTGGCGTGTGTGTGTGTGTGTGTGTGTGTGTGGTGTGTAAAGGTAGGTGGGTGTGGTGTGGTGGTGTGGTGTGGTGTGTAAAGGTGGTGTGGTGTGTGTGGGTGGGTGTGGTGTGCTGGTGTGTGTGAGTGTGTGTGTGTGTGTGTGTGTGTGTGTGTGTGTGTGTGTGTGTGTGTGTGTGTGTGTGTTGCTGTTGGAGTGGCTGACGTGTGGTGTGGTGGTGTGTGGTGGTGAGTGGTGCTGGTTTCCTCTCATGTGGTGAGGCTGGCGCGGCTCAGGTGTCGTGTGGAGCCCCGGCACCAGTGTTTTATCTTTTGTTTGGCTTGTTTCTCTTCTGTTTCCTCTCTCTCTCTCTCTCTCTCTCTCTCTCTCTCTCTCTCTCTCTCTCTCTCTCTCTCTCTCTCTCATTCCTTCTGTATCTCTGTTTACTATGCTGGATGTTTTCTTCGTGTGTGTGTGTGTGTGTGTGTGTGTGTGTGTGTGTGTGTGTGTGTGTGTGTGTGTGTGTGTGTGTTTTCAATCTCTCTCTCTCTCTCTCTCTCTCTCTCTCTCTCTCTCTCTCTCTCTCTCTCTCTCTCTCTCTCTCTCTCTCTCTGTGGTGTGTGTATTTTTCCAGGATAAATGTGTGTGTGTGTGTGTGTGTGTGTGTGTGTGTGTGTGTGTGTGTGTGTGTGTGTGTGTGTGTGTGTGTTATTCACCTCGGTCGTCTGCTGGTTACCCAGCCAGCCTTTCCCCTACGGAAAGAGCTCAGAGCTCATAGACCGATCTTCGGGTAGGACTGAGACCACAACACACACCGGGAAAGCGAGGCACAACCCCTCGAGTTACATCCCGTACCTATTTACTGCTAGGTGAACACACCCCACACATTAAGAGGCTTGCTCATTTGCCTCGCCGCTTACCGGGACTCGAACCCGGGCCTCTCGATTGTGAATCGAGCGTGCTAACCACTACACTACGCGGTGTGTGTGTGTGTGTGTGTGTGTGTGTGTGTGTGTGTGTGTGTGTGTGTGTGTGTGTGTGTGTGTGTGTGTGTGTACGTAGAGCACAGGTATCAGGTTCACAACGGAAATAATGATAATATTATAATTGGCTAAGTCGGATTTTCTCTCTCTCTCTCTCTCTCTCTCTCTCTCTCTCTCTCTCTCTCTCTCTCTCTCTCTCTCTCTCTCTCTCTCTCTCTCTCTCTCTCTCTCTGTCACAGTATTTTTCTTAATTTTTCGTTCCTTTCATAGACAACATGACACCACCCTGATATCTGTGTTGTTATTGTGTTTTTAGTAACATTTAGGTTGTTGTTGTTCTCCTTTCATTCATTCACCATAGAACATATTACTGATTCATTCATAGGAACATAAACTAGAAATAACATAAGTTTTCTTCAGTTATATTAAGGTAGGTTAGGCTAGGTTACTGTAATTAGGGTTAGAATAAGTTAGGTTAGTTAAATAAGGTTAGGTTAAGTTAGGTTATTTTATTTAGGGTTAGGATAAGTTAGGTTAGTTAAATAAGGTTAAGTTAGGTTAGTTAAGTAAGGTTTAATTAGGGTAATTTTGATTAGGGTTAGGATAAGTTAGGCTTGTTTAGTTAAGTAAGGTTAAGTAGGGTTATTTTGATTAGGGTTAGGATAAGTTAGGTTAGTTAAGTAAGGTTAGGTTAGGTTTTATATGGATTACATTCGTTCACTGTTCAATTGTTTCATTATGTAGATTGCAATTAAAAAAAGAAAAGCACATTTTGGCACAGAGTCAATCGTTGTCTGGTAAGTACAAAGTTGAGGTTGTTTAATTCATACCTCACCCTTTGTTAGTTTAGTTAAGTAAGGTTAGGTTAGGTTAGGTTAGTTTAGGTTTTCCACTGATTACTTTCGTTCACTGTTTAATCCCTTCATTATGTAGATCACAACTGAATATAAAGACATCATACTTTGGCACAGAAAGTCAATCGTTCTCTGGAAAGTAGTAAATTAAGGTTATTTCATTCAAACCTCACGCTTTGTTAGTTTAGATAAGTAAGGTAAGGTTAGGTTAGGTTATATCCAAATTGCTATCCTTCACCGTTCAATCCCTTCATTTTGTAGATCACAGTTCAAAAAATAAACCGTATCACATTTTGGCACGGAGAGTGAATCGTTAGGAAAGTATAAAGTTGAGGTTATTTAAGTCAAACCTCACTCTTTAATAATACCACACACATCATCAACTTATCACTGCTTTTATAACTCCGGAAATCACAGCTTGGTTCTCCATTTCCTCCTTATAGCATAAAGTTTCACGCGGAGGTTTCAACGCACTTATTCTCCAATTTATATAAACCTTTTTCACTTTTCTCGAGACTGACTCCTCAACGCTTAACCCCTTCAGTACTGGGACGCATTTTTACCATGAGTTTTGAGTATGAATAGACCATTTTATCTACATTAAGAAGGGTCTGTGGAGGTCAGAAGATTAATAATTAGAGTCTTCACTATTTCAATCCCCCACATAAGTTTCTGAAGCTGTATAAAATCACCAAATAGTAAGCAGAATAAAGAGAGAGAGAGAGAGAGAGAGAGAGAGAGAGAATGAACTTACTATAACTTCAATTCCTTGTTTCACTCCACCTCCTGACCTCAGCTTGTGAACAACTAAAAGCTGCGTGAATGAAGCCTCTGCGCTGTAAAGACTAAAGACTGTCACCTGAGGCCTTATAATAACACGTTCCGTACATGTTTCCACCCACGCTTCCTTGTGTTCACTTTTGTCATGATTTTGCTCTCATATTTCACCTGCGTTGTTTGTGGAGGGGGGGGAGGAGTGGGTTGGAGGGAATGGGTGGGGGAAGGAAAGGGGTGGGTATGTATATATATATGTAGTATTTATTTTAGGCCTACTTAGTTTTTTTTCACCTGTTCTTTGCTTTTGTTCTTTATTTAGAATAGGTTAT
>NC_059277.1:14258319-14265819 GCF_017591435.1 Portunus trituberculatus
CTCCTGTCTCTCTTCTCTTTCTCTTGTTTCTTTCCCTTTTCTTTTCCAGTCTCTCTTCTGTCTCTCCCTGCCGCCTCCCTATTATCTCTCCCTACCTTCCTGGCCTTTCCTTTTAATCTACCATGTTGTGACTCGTCTGGTTTTCCAAGTCTCTGTTTTCTCTCTATAACATTATCTACTTCCTCCCCCCAGCTTCTCTTGTAGTATCTTTTAGTCTTCCACTGTCTATCCCGGCTTACCTATTCTTCTTCTTCTTCTTCATATTATTATTATTATTATTATTATTATTATTATTATTATTATTATTATTATTGTTCTTCTTGTTCTTCTTGTTATTCTCCTTCTTTTCTTCTTGTATTATTTGTAAGATTGAGCTGCGCATTACAGGAGAGAGAGAGAGAGAGAGAGAGAGAGAGAGAGAGAGAGAGATATTGGAATCGTGTTTTGATGTAGTTCGTGCCTACACACACACACACACACACACACAGGGAAGGGGGACGAGATTGTAGGGGCTTTCAAGAACACGAAGGCGTGAGTGTCGTGAAGGAGGAGGAGGAGGAGAAAATATAATGGTGGTATGAATAATTAACTATGATAAATCAGTAGTTTGTATGTGGTTGTGCAAGTAGTAGTAGTAGTAGTAGTAGTAGTAGTAGTAGCAGTAGTAGTAGTAGTAGTAGTAGCAGGTGTTATGATAGTGGTAATAGTGATGGTGATATTACACTTGAAGCATTGCTATATATATATATATATATATATATATATATATATATATATATATATATATATATATATATATATATATATATTATGCTCTAGGTGGTGGTGGTGGTGGTGGTGGTAGTAGTAGTAGTAGTAGTAGTAGTAGTAGTAGTAGTAGTAGTAGTAGTAAAGGTGGTGATACATTGGTAATTTCTATAGCTGTGTGGTGGGGGTGGTGGCGGTGGTGAATGTTATGGCATACAGGTGTATAGGTGGTGGTGTTGGTGGTGGTGATGACACCCTGCTCCCCCTCTCGTCACCCCGGCAGTGTTTTCAGCGACACATCAACAACGCGCCTCACCTCCCCGCGCTGCGCCATCTTCCACTACAATATGAAGCCCATTCTTGTGTATCCTTGAGGTGCTAATTACTGCACGGCTAGTCCTCCCCTCCCCTCTCTCTCTCTCTCTCTCTCTCTCTCTCTCTCTCTCTCTCTCTCTCTCTCTCTCTCTCTCTCTCTCTCTCTTTCTCGTTTGGATTCTTTCTTTTCTGATTTTTCCCCTTTTCTAATTTTTTTTTACGTTTTTGTTTACTTTTTATTTTTGTTATTTCGTTTCTATCTTTGTTCTTTATTTCAGTTTGTTATACTCTCTCTCTCTCTCTCTCTCTCTCTCTCTCTCTCTCTCTCTCTCTCTCTCTCTCTCTCTCTCTCTCTCTCTCTCTCTCTCTCTCTGTGTGTGTGTGTGTGTGTGTGTGTGTGTGTGTGTGTGTGTGTGTGTGTGTGTGTGTGTGTTGGTAACTTACAGCAACAATGGAATGTTTGCTTGTCTTCCCTCATAACTATCACTCTTCCTTTTCTTCCTCTGTCATTACTTTACTAAACCTTCTCATTTCTTCCTCCTTCATTATCTTGTTTTTTCTCTCTTCTTTCTTCTTTGCTAAAATTAAAACGCTTCTCTTCTTCGTTATTCTTCGTTTTTTTTTTTTTTATTCTCATTTATTTATTATTTTTTTCTTTTTTGTTCGTCGAAAAGTATATTCTGTTTTTTCGTGTGATTTCCTCTTGTGATTTTTATTTCGTCTTATCTTTTGACTATTTTATTCTCTCTCTCTCTCTCTCTCTCTCTCTCTCTCTCTCTCTCTCTCTCTCTCTCTCTCTCTCTCTCTCTCTCTCTCTCTCTCTCTCTCTCTCTCTCTCAGCTGGGGTATAGTTAGACCTTTGTTATGACTGTTCTCGTCTTCAGCTTCCTCCTCCTCCTCCTCTGCAGACTCACTCACCTCTTCCTTTGCTACGCCGATCACTTCATTCACGCCCTTGCTTAAGAAAAAAAGTGGTGGTGGTGGTGGTGGTAATGGTCATATATGTTGTATTTGTCTATCAGTGTATCTATTTATCTATCAGTGTATCTATTTGTCTGTCTGTGTATCAGTCTGTAAGTTTATCTATTTATTTGTCTGTGTCTGTCTATTCGTATATTTCTGTCTGTCTGTGTGCCAGTCTGTGTATTTATCTATATATTTATGTGTGTGTGTCTGTGTGTGCCTGTCTGTCTGTCTGCCTATTTGTACATTCTTTTAGTCCATTAATCAGTCGGTAACTAATTCTACCTGTCTGTCTGTCTGTCCATATATGAATAACAAAGGATGGATATAAAACATGAACGAGTAATGCTTTTAGTTACAGCACCAGCAAAACTGAGGTAAACAGCAGGTGTGGGGAGGCATGACAGGTGTAGTGAGGGAGCAACACCCTTACTGACAGCCTTATATATGTGCCTTCGTGGGAGGTGTGCAGGTGTGTGTTGGGGGTTATGGTGTTGGGAGGGGAACGGAACCAACAGGTGTGTGGGAGAGAGGAAACAAATAACAGGTGTATGGCGAATGTGAGCAGGTGTGTGAGTTGGTATGAGTGTATCGGCTGGTATTCTGAATCGCCGCAGAGATGATACACCGGGATCTCAAAGTGTGTTTCTCCTGTTAGTGACGTAGAAATTTTGTCAAACTGTCACTAGAACCGTTAAAGCACCCTTGAAAAATATGAAGACCACTACGAAGAGCTTTCACGAATGTCCCCTCTGTTAAAAACTTGTTAGAATCCTTGAAATACTCTTGAAAACCATGAAAACCAGTATAAAGAGCTTTCAAGACTCCCTCTTGTTAAAAACTGTTAGAACCATTGAAAGTATTTTGAAACACACTTGAAAACCAATACAAAGAGTTTTCAATACTGTTTCACCTCATTATAACGTAGAAATCGTGTAAATTTATCACTAGAACCATTAGAATACCCTTAAAAATCAGTATTAAGAGCCCTCAAGACTTTTCCTCCCGTTGATAATTGAAAGATCCCGTCAAACTGTCAAGATAACCATAAAAAAGTACCCTTCAAAACTGTTCATCCTTTTAATAATTGAGAGAACTTGTTAGATTGCCACGAAAATCATTAACCCTTCATATTTATTCTATTTATATATTTGGGGATTTTGTGCAGCTTCAGAAACTCATGTCGGGATTAAACTAGTGAAGACTGGGGCCATTAATCTTCTGACCTCCATAAACCTTTCCTAATGTCAATAAAATCGTCTAATTACACCCAAAACTCGTGGTAAAAATGCTTTCCAGTACTGAAGAGGTTAAAACACGCTTGAAGAATCCACGTCACTTCATTGAGAGCCTTTGGGAAGTTGTGGAGATGCGGCGCAGAACGGTTTCAGAATACGGTCCATTAAATTTACACGTAGAGAGACGAAATGAACACACAAGAACACAAATGACGAACAAATAAATGAGTTTCATGTTACGTGACAATATACAGACAAAAGAAGAGGAAGAGGAGAACGATGATAAAAGAGGCAGAAGGAGGAAATAGGATAGACAGACGAAGGAGGATATAAGATGACCAAAGGAAGAAGAGGAACAGAAGGATAAAGGGAGACAAAGGAAGAGAGGATAATACGCAAATGAAAGGATGAGAGAAATAGAATAGACAAAAGAGGAGGAGGAGGAGGATAACAGGAAACTAAACGAGAGAAATAAAATAGCTGAAGGAGGGAGAAAAAGAATAGGAGGAGAAGGAGACGAAAATAGCCGAAGGAGTAAGAAAAAGAAGAGGAGGAAGAGAGGAAGAAAGACGAATACGAAACGAAAAGGAAGAGAAAACAAAATTTAAACAAAAATCAGAACAATGGGGATAAAAATGAGGAGGAGGAGGAGGAGGAGGAGGAGGTAAAGGGAGATCTCTCTCATACAAATAGGAGTCAAAAAGGGATCAAATCTTCTTCCACTGACGTTTTATGTGTGTGTCTATTTGCTTCCTTCTCTTCTTACTGTTTGTCTTCATTCCTCCCAGGTCAGTGATAGCTCCTCCTCCTCCTCCTCCTCCTCCTCCTCCTCCTCCTCCTCCTCCTCCTCCTCCTCCTCCTCCTCGTTAGTTTCTCGTTGTTCTACTTTTGATGTTCTTTTAATTTTGTTTTTTGTCTTTTTTCTTTTTCTTTTTTCGTTTGATTTTGTTATTGTTGTTGTTGTTGTTGTTGTTGTTGTTGTTTTAGAGGTGGTGGTGGTGGTGGTTCTTCTTTTCCAGTTTTTTTTTTTTTTTTCTTATTTTTATCTTTATTTTTCTTATTTTCTGATTACTTCTTTCTTTTTTTCATCTTCATTATTATTATTATTATTATTATTATTATTATTATTATCATTATTATTATCGTTATTATTATCTTTACTATCATCATCATCATCATCATCATAATTTTTACCCTTCATTTTCCTTCCTCCTTTTTGACACTTTGACGTCCCTCCTCCTCCTCCTCCTCCTCCTCCTCCTCCTCCTCCTCCTCCTCCTCCTCCTCCTCCTCCTCCTCCTCCTCCTCCTGCTTGACCTCCATTATCATCCATCTATCTTCCCTCCTCCCCCCCTCTTCTCCTCCTACCCCCATCCCCAGCTTCCCCTCCCTATTTACCCTCCCGTTCTCCCTTTCATCTTGGCCTATTTACTTTTCATCTGGTTGGGTGACCTTGTTTCATTTCCCCTCTGCAGTCTCTTCTCTGTGACCTTTTTTTTTTTTTTTTTTTATTTTTTTCTTCGTCCATTACTTCCTTCTTTCCGTCTCTCCTTCCTTTCTTTTTTCCCTTCTTTCTTTCCTTCCTTTGTTTTTTCTTTTTCTTTCTTGTTTTTTCCTGTTTTTCTTTCTTCCTTCCTTTCTTCTTTTTTTCTTTCGTATTTCTTCCTTCTTTTTTTTTTCTTTTTGCTTATCATGAATTTCTTCCCTTTGGTTTTGTTATTTTTTCTTCCTTTTCCATTCTGTCCTTTCGTTTTTCTTATTTCCATTCTTTTTTTCTATAGTTTTCCTTCTTTTCACTTCCTCTCTTCCTTCCTCCCAATCCTTCTTCTTCCTTGCTCTTTATTTTCTTTTTTTTCTTTCATATCCTTCCATTTTAACTTCTTTCCTTTCCTTCCTTCATTCCTTCATTCCTTTTTTGTTTCTTCATAAATTTTATCCTTTTTCCCTCTATTTCTATTTCCTCTTCGTCTTATCCCTTTTTTCCTTTCATTAGTTTTACATTTCTGTTGCTCCATCTTGAGAGAGAGAGAGAGAGAGAGAGAGAGAGAGAGAGATATCGTACCATCTTTCCATTTAATATAATTTGTGTGGGGTTTGTTTTTAGGTTCATGATTTCCTTTCCTATTGTAATGGTGTCCTATCTCTTCCATTTCCCCTTATTGTTTGTTCCTTATCGTGTTATGGCACCGGTGTTACGTTTGCAAAAAATTATGCTTGTTTTCATTTTTTTTTATGTAGAGAAGAGGGCCAGCCAAGGGCAAAATAAAAAGATTAAAAAAAATGCCCACTTGAGTGCTGGCTCTGTAAAAAGTGGAAAGGCGTCATCCAAAATTAGGGAGAAAATGCCTCGATACCTCCTCTATTTTTTCTGTGTATTTTAATTAGGTAACGTTATTTGTGTATCGTCTATTGGGAGGATAGGATTCCTTGTCTCCACCTTCTGCCGGGTTATGAGGTCACAACTTCTCGATTTACCTCACGTACCCCTCTCTCTCTCTCTCTCTCTCTCTCTCTCTCTCTCTCTCTCTCTCTCTCTCTCTCTCTCTCTCTCTCTCTCTCTCTCTCTCTCTCTCTCTCTCTCTCTCTCTTTTAATTAGGTCTATATTCAATAAGACAGTAAAATTAATACAAAAAATAGCTAAGTAATGTCCTATTCTCTGTTAGGTGAACAAGGATTACTGCGCTTAACCCCTTCAATACTGGAACACATTTTTACCTTAAGATTTGTGTACGATTAGACCATTTTATTGACATTAGGAAAGGTGTATGAAGGTTACAAGATTAATCGCTACGGTCTTCACTATTTCAATCCCCACATTAAGTTTCTGAAGCTGTGTGAAATCGCCAAATAGTAACCAGAATGAATATGGAAATGCGTCATAGTACTAGAGATTAAGAAGACACCCGTATACCATAAAGAGGGGTTCCGTGGAATAGGAACAATTATTACAGGTGTTCCTCCAAAGTGTGAAGGTTGGGAATCACTGGTCTGTCGTGTAGTTATGTCTTTACTTTTTATTATTCTTCTTATTCTCTCTAATGCAAGAATTAACCAGTACTCTCAATCATTCATACCTTTCTCTGGTGAACTCTGGAACTCCCTCCTTGTGTCTGTATTTCCAGCTTCCTGCGATTTGAGTTTATTTAATCCCTTCAGTAGTGGGACGCATTTTAACCTTGAGTTTTAGGTATGATTAGACGATTTTATCTGCATTAAGAAGAGTGTATGGAGGTCAGAAAACTAATGGCCAGAGTCTTCACTATTTTAACCCCCACATAAAATTCTGAAGCTGTATAATATAAAGTAACCAGGAGGAATATGGAAACACGTCCTGGTACTGAAGGGGTTAAGAGGATTTCAAGACAGTCCTTCCTTCATTTCGGCTAACTCTTTCGGACCTGCAAGGGGACTGATAACTAAGTAGGGCCTTTTATCTTCATTTTATGTTGTCCTTGCTCAATTTTCTCCCCTCTTACATAAAGAAGTGGATGTACTGTGATAGAGTATTGTGTTTTGAGTACGTTTTCTGTTTTCTGTTTTCCTATATTCACTTCTATATATATATATATATATATATATATATATATATATATATATATATATATATATATATATATATATATATATATATATATATATATATATATATATATTTATTTATTTATTTTTTTTTTTAGTACGTCAATGTTTTTTTTTTTTCATTTTTATTTATACCATGTAGTGTTTTCACGGGAATTTATGGGTTAAGGGAGGTACTTTTTGGGGTACCTCCTATCTCAAAGCCCACCCGCTAGGAAACCGTTGCCCCGAGTGAGGAAGCCCAACCTACACTCGGACCGTGGACAGGATTCGAACCCATGCGCTTGGAGACCCCTCGGACCTCAAAGCACGCATGGTTCCACTGTACCACGATGTCCACTCGATTATTATTACTTTTTTTGGTATGTGTTGCGTTGAGTACGATAACGTAATGAATTATACGATATTGTCTTCCTTTGTGTCGTCATATTCCTCCAGTACGATAACTGTGAATTGTACGATATTCTGTTAAATTTAGGAGTGTTTTAGGGTGCTGAGTACGATATTTAGCCAAATTATACGATTTCTTGATAGTTTACATGAAATATACAAAAAAACAAAAAAAATACGAGAATTAATCTACGAAATTAACATGAATAAATAAAAATAAAACTGATATATATAAACTAACGGAAATAAAAGATGTACATAAATGAA
>NC_059277.1:14268319-14275819 GCF_017591435.1 Portunus trituberculatus
CCTCTTAGAATAGAATGATCATACTACTGAGGAGGAGGAGGAAGTGGAGGGAGGAGGAGGAGGAGGAGGAGGAGGAGGAGGAGGAGGAACACAAATGAACACAAACGATAAATAGAAGCAGCAATAGTCAAAAAATGAGAATAGGAGGAGGAGGAAGAGGAAGAATAATAATGATAAGAAGAAGAAGAATAGAAAGAACATGATTTAACACAAAAGGAAGAACATGTAACAGGAGGAGGAGGAGGAGGAGGAGGAGGAACAGAAGTGAACACCAAGAAAGAACAAATCACCAGACACTTTTTTTTCCGCCGACGTCGCTGTCCATAACAACCTTCACTATAATTAAAAAAGAAATATTGAATATAAATCGGAAATAAATTGAAGAGTATGAGAGAAAGAAAGAAATCGAGTAGGAAAAGAAGGAAAGTAGATAGCAGTGTAGGAAAAAAAGACTTGGAAAATACAGGAAGTGAGGTATTTTATAGAAAGAGGAAGAAGAAGGGAAGGAGTGATTGGGGGAAAGAAATTGATGATAGAAGAAAGATAAACATGAAAGAAAGGAGATGAGAATTTTTGGTGTGTAAATAAAGAAAATAAAAATGGAAATAAAAAAAATGAAGGAAGAGGAGGAGGAATAAGGTGAAAAAGTAATAATAGGAGGAAGAGGGAAAGATAGGAAAAGAAATTGGAATATAGGAAGAAAGAGTCCAAAGCAATAAAGGAAATAGAAAGGGAGGTATAGAAGAAAGAAGAAAAAGAGGATAAGGAGGAAGATGATGATTGGAGTAAGTGGAGGATGAGGACGAAAGATGGGAATTAAGAAAAGGAATGAAAATATTGAAGTAAGATTAGTTACATGAAAAGGAGGAGGAGGAAGAAGAGAAGGAGGAGGAGGAGGTATAGAAAGGAATGAGGAGAAAAGGAATAATAAAAGAAAGAAAAGGGGTAGGGACAATAAAGGAAGGAAATAAAGAAGATAACTAAAAGGAATAAATTATGTGAAATAAGGAAAAGAGAAAGAACAAGACTGAGGGAAGAACATGGAGAAGAGAGAGAGAGAGAGAGGGTGTTGAGGTGATGGTGACTAATTGGAGCCTTACTGGAACCTCTCTCTCTCTCTCTCTCTCTCTCTCTCTCTCTCTCTCTCTCTCTCTCTCTCTCTCTCTTGGTTTGGTGGGTCAGCGGCCTGATGTGTGTGTGTGTGTGTGTGTGTGTGTGTGTGTGTGTGTGTGTGCGCGCGCGTGTCCAGAGATAGTCCAGACTTTTTAATCTTCTTCTTCTTCTTCTTCTTCTTCTTCTTCTTCTTCTTCTTCTTCTTCTTCTTCTTCTTCTTCTTCTTCTTCTTCTTCTTCTTCTTCTTCTTCTTCTTCTTCTTCTTCTTGGTTCACGTTTATAATATTGTTGTTTACTTGTTTATTCCTCCTCCTCCTCCTCCTCCTCCTCCCCACCCCCTTCACCACCACAAATAGCACCACAGTAACGCACACTACCACAAGGGCCATTACCTCGCCACACGCCATCACCACCGCGTCCTCTGGTGTCCTTACTACTGCTGCAGTGTCCACGAGCCACACTCTTACCACGCACGCTGTTCTCAGTACCCGAGTGTTTAATCCCTTCAGTACCGTGACGCAATTTTCATATTCATTCTGCTTACTATTTGGTGATTTAAAACAGCTTCAGAAACTTACGTTGGGGATTAAAATAGTGAAAGACTGGCCATTATTCTTCTGACCTCCATAGACCCTTCACAATCTTAGAAAAATGGTCTGATCACACTAATTCAAGGTAAAAATGTGTCCTAGTACTAAAGAGGTTAACCCCTTCAATACTAAGACACATTTTTACCTTGAGATTTGTGTATCATTAGACTATTTTATTGACATTGGGAGGGGTCTGTGGAGGTCAGAAGATTAATCCCTTTAGTACTGGGACACATTTATACCTTGGGATTTGTGTACGATTAGACCATTTTATTGACATTAGGTAGGTTCTATGGAGGTCAGAAAAGTGTTATGGAGTGTGAATATTTTTGTGTCTTGTATTGTTAAGGTTCTGATATATTCTCTCTCTCTCTCTCTCTCTCTCTCTCTCTCTCTCTCTCTCTCTCTCTCTCTCTCTCTCTCTCTCTCTCTCTCTCTCTCTCTCTCGGTTGATTGTCCTTGATGTTCGTGATGACCTGATGGCGTCCGTGTTGTGTTTTATTAGTTAATGGGCGTGCTTGTGTGTGTGTGTGTGTGTGTGTGTGTGTGTGTGTGTGTGTGTGTGTGTGTGTGTGTCTCTCTCTCTCTCTCTCTCTCTCTCTCTCTCTCTCTCTCTCTCTCTCTCTCTCTCTCTCTGGTATTTCTGGCATTTGAGTCTGTTTTCATTTCCTCCTCCTCCTCCTCCTCCTCCTCCTCCGTCTCCTTCTTCTTCTTCTTCTTCTTCTTCTTCTTCTTCTTCTTCTCCTCCTCCTCCTCCTCCTCCTCCTCCTCCTCCTCCTCCTCCTCCTCCTCCTCCTCCTCCTCCTCCTCCTCCTCCTCTATTTGAGTCTCACATTCTTCTCCGTGCGCCTCTTTTCTTATTCTCCCTAATAGTGTTCCCTTCATGACCTCAATCAGGGAGATAAGGAGGGCTGCCTGTCTCTCTGGACCTGCCTGTCTTTTGCTCCCCTTTCTTGGGTTGGGTTGGGTTGGGTTGGGTTTTGACAAGTTTAGGCGAGTTTAATTGAGTTTATTTAGGTTAATTTTGTTTTAATGGTGTTTGGTTAGATTTGGTTATGTTTATTTATGCATTATTTTATTTATTTATTTATCTTTTATGTGTTTAAATTTTGGAGGGTTTGTGTAATTTGTGTGTAGTTAGGTTGGGTTGGGTTTGGCTAAGTTCTGTTAGGTTAGGTTGTGTAGTTAGTCTAGGTTCAGTTAGGATAGGTTTGGTTTGGTGTGGCTGGGTTAGGTTAGTTAGGTTGTGCTGGGTTTCATAAGAGTGTTAGGTCATTCTGTTCACACGAGTTTCACTGTAGTTGAACACAAATTCAGTGTAAGGCCACTATAAGTGCATTATGTTTAATTGAATATCCACGAAGCTTTCACTCTGCGCCATCTCCTGACCCACCACCGCCACTTCAACCGCCTCTGTGTAATAGACGGAATTATGTAGGAAATATCTTAGTTTTTTTCTGTGTATATATATATATATATATATATATATATATATATATATATATATATATATATATATATATATATATATATTATCTCGTAACACTTATGACCTGAATTAATAAGGATAAACTATAGGGATTAGTATTATTCAATTCACAGAAATAGATTGAAGGTTAACTGTATAATTTAACCCCTTCAGTACTGGGACGCATTTTTACCTTGAGTTTTGTGTACGACTATGGAGGTCAGAAGATTAATGGCCATAGTCTTCACTCTTTTAATCCCCCATATAAGTTTCAGAAGCTGTATAAGATCACCAAGTAGTAAGCAGAATCAATACGGAAACGCGTTATTGTACTGAAAAGGTTAACCGGTGAAATCCTCAACACTCCTTTTCCCGTTGGTTTTTATGTCTTAATACACGATTCCTTTGTACACGGAGTGGGTATATTGTGTAGAGACTCACCTGCACGCTCTCCCTGAACCTGTATTACAAAGGTTACATTCCCTCTACTGGTACTTTGCCCCCTGCCTTTTGGAACAGCTTCACTCTCTTACGCACCTTCACCTTTCCCTCTCCTCTCCTCTTCTCTCCTCTCCACCTGTATCCCCTCCCCCTGTATTATGTCAGTGGGATTAGATGCCATCGACTCTTGCGTTGGGCTTTTTGATACTTTTCTTGCCTTTTCTTCTCGTATCTAGTCAGTTACGTGAATCCTCCTCCTTTGAGATCCAATTCTTCTCCTTTAAAATCCATTAGCTACTAAGACGGTTCCATTCCTTATATTCTTGTTACCTCTGTCTTTTTTCCTTGTTTTTTCGTTGTTGTTTTTTTCTAGACACGTTCTTTTCTTTTCTACTCTTGTCTTGTGAATCTTTAATATTTAGTACTAAGACGGTTCCATTCCTTATAGTCTTGTTCCTCTATTTTTTTTTTCCTTGTTTCTTCTTTCTTTTTTTTCTAGACACCTTTTCTTTTTCTTTATTCTGTCTTGTGAATCTTTAATATTTAGTAACTTCAATACTGGGACACACTTTTACCTTGGGAATTGTGTACGGTTGACCATTTTATTGACATTAGGAAGGATCTATGGAGGTCAGAAGATTAATGCCCACGGTCTTCAGTATCGTAATCTCACACGTAAGTTTCTGAAGGTGTATAGAATCACTAAATAGTAAGCAGGATGAATATGGAAACGCGTCATGGTACGTAAGGTGTTAAAAAATCGATTCTGTTCGTTCTGTGTTTCTTTTTAACCACCTGATTTACTGCCACGTTCTTTTCTCTTCCTGCCAAATATAAAGCAGGGTCGACAGAATAGATAAGGTGTATGGCCTATATATTGGTGAGGTGGTGTGTGGTGTAGTGTGGTGTGTATGGGTGTATAATGGTGTGTTTTGTGTGATACGGCGTGTTGTGTATTTAGTGTGGTGTGTGGCGTGACGTGGTCCTCAGCTGCAGGTAGTGTTGTGGTGTGTGGTGAGGTGTGTGTGATGTGTGGTGGGGTGTGTGTGTGTGGAGGGTGTGTGGTGTGCAGGGTGTGTGTAGGTGTTGTGGGATGTGGTGTGTGGTGTGTGTGTGTGTGTGGTGGAGGGTGTGGTGTGTGGTGCGGGGTGTGGGGTGCAGGGGTGTGGCAGCGAGGTGCGTGCTGGCCTGATGGTCTCAATTGGAGCCTGATGGGGAGTGTGTGTGTGTGTGTGTGTGTGTGTGTGTGTGTGTGTGTGTGTGAGGCAAGTGTTTCATTGCTGCACACTAAGTTGAAATTCACACTTTCTTTCTTTTTTTCGATTTTGCTTGTTTCATTCTTACTTTCTTCTTTTTCTCCCAACTGACACTTTCTTGTCTTTCTTTCCCTCCTTCATTCTTTTCTTTCTTTTCAACATACAGATCTCCTTCATTCCTTCCTTCTCAACAGACAGGTCTCTTATTTTTCTTTCCTGCTTTCTTTTCCATTACCAATTTTTCTCCTTACCAGAAAAATATCCTTCCTTCATTCATTCATTCCTTTCTTTCTTTCTTTCTTCCTTTTCTTTTTATTTATTTTTCTTTTTTCTTTTCTTTTTTCCTTTTTCTTCCTTTCGTTCTTTCTTTTCTTTCTTTTTTCTTAATTTCTATCTGTTTTCTTTCTTTTATTCCTTCCTTCCTTCCTTCCTTCCTTCCTTCCTTCCTTCCTTCCTTCCTTCCTTCCTTCCTTCCTTCTTTCTTCCTTCCTTCCTTCCTTTCTTTCTTTCTTTCTTTCTTTCTTTCTTTCTTTCTTTCTTTCTTTCTCTCTCTCTCTCTCTCTCTCTCTCTCTCTCTCTCTCTCTCTCTCTCTCTCTCTCTCTCTCTCTCTCTCTCTCTCTCTCTCTCTCCCAACACTCCTTGCTTTCCTTCACACGAGACGGGGCCTTTCCTCCTTCCTTTCTCTCCTCTCCGTCAGGCGGGTTGCTCTCCCTCCCCCATCTTCCTAACTGTTCATTCTCCCCTTTCTTCCTGGGATAAAGCACCAAGTGGACAAAGAACAGTAATTCTTAGAAGGTCGTCACAGCTTGGTCTCCCACACCTTCCTCAGTCACACCCATTATTAGCGTGTCTTTCAGTGCGTCGGCAAACCTTCCCTTACCTAATCTTTATCCTGCTAGGTGTATTCATTTTTAGCTTCCGAAACTCCCTGTCTCCCACACCCACACACTCCTTGTCTCTCACTGCCTTACCCATATCTCACTTTCCAGCCCCTGAATTAACATATGATAGGACAGGAGTATTATTTATTTATTTATTTATTTATTTATGTAGGGAAATGTGGCTAAAGGCAGCAAACACAGAGAAAAAAGCTCACTTATATGCCAGTACCCGAGCAGGTCCTAGAGAGTTAGGTTAAAGAATGGAATGAATGTCTTGAACCCTCCCTCTTAAGTAGTAAGTACAGGTTATAGGAAGATGGAAATACAGAAGCTAGGGAGGTCCAGATTTTACCAGGGTAATAAAGGTGCTATAGAGGACTAGTTAAGCTACTAGATGATGTTTTGTGGTAGTATAGTTGCGTTTAGTCCCTTCAGTAACATGACGCGTTTCCACATTCATTCTGTCTACTTGATGGTTTTATACAGCTTCAGAAACTCATGTGGGGTATTAAAATAGGAAGACTAGCTATTAATCTGACCTCCATAGACCCTTCCTAATGTCAACAAAATTATTTATATCGTACACAGATATTTAGGTAATGTGTCCCAGTATTGAAGGGGTTAAGAGTCTGAAGTGTGTTGATAGAGAGAAGGAAGGTTTTTTTTTTTATGCTGAAGTTTCGTGTCGTATAAAAGTCAAGTGGATTGTTTAAAAGTCACGGGTTTGTCTCAGTGTCACTCGTGTTTCTTGTGTGGCTTCACTGATCTTTTTTTTCTCTCCTTGCCTTGGTGAGCAGGTTAATGAGACGAAGCGCACCTGCAATTACGAAGCACCGGCATTCTCACCTTCATTGACTGTTCCACTTAACTTAGCAATCTTGGGAACTCTCTGCCTGTTCCTCTTTTTCCTTTCTATGACGTGAACTTTTTTTTTATCTTTTTTTTTTCTTAAGAGCTTTGGACAATCGCAACAAAACTGTGAAAAAAATAGGTTTCTGTGTATATTTTTTCGTTTTGTTATTTAATTAGTGGAATTTTCTTGACTCTTGCTCTCGGTCGTATTTCTTCACAGGTGTCGTGAAAAGACTATAATTTCCACTTGAAAAACCTAATAACTTCCACTGCAACCTGTTAAGCCATCACTGAATCATGAAAACACCTAATAACGTTCGCCATAACCTGTTAAACTGCCGCTATTCATGAAAACAACCTTGAGAATCCCAATAATTTACACTTCAACAGGAAAACACACTTGTAAACTCTTCCACTTCAGCCTTGTAATTGTAAACCTTAATAACTTCCACTACAACCTACTAAACCATCACCAATCATGAAAACACTTTGAAAACCCCAATAATTTACGTTACAACGTGAAAACATTCTTGAAAACCCTAATAACTTCTACTACACCCTATTAAAATATTACCAGGATCATAAAAAACACCCTTGAAAACCTTAATAACTTCCACTGTAACCTGTCAAACTGCCACTTTCCTGAAAACACCCATGAAAACCCTAATAACTTCTACTACAATCTCTTAAACTATTACCAGAATCTTGAAAACATCCTTGAAAATGCTAAAGACTTCCACTACCATGTCGAATAATCCTCTCGTTTACTCGTTCATTCCCTACGTGTGCTAAAAAAGATACTAAACTTGAAAATAGATACTTGAGGTACGACACTGAAAAAGTTTACTAAGCGGTTTTGTGGTAAGAAAAAAATATGATTAATCTTAATTACGTGTGA
>NC_059277.1:14280819-14285819 GCF_017591435.1 Portunus trituberculatus
ATCAAATTCATTTATATTTTTCTTTTCTGTGTTTCTTTTTTTCCGTTTAGCGTGTATTAAATCCTATTCATCACACACAAAAGCACACAATAACTCACAAAAAACACAAAACACATAAAAACACCCCAAAACACACAAAAAAGCGTCCTAAAACACCCATAAACACCCCATAACACACACAAATATTAGAAAACACGCAAAAACACCCTAAAACACCCAAAAACACAAACACACCTCATAACACACAAAAATATCAGAAAAACGCCCAAAAACACAGAAACACCACAAATTTTCCCCCAAAAAACGAAAACTCACAAAAAATACACAATACATTACAAAACTTCAAAAATGCGCCCCATAAATCTTTAAAACTCCCAAAAAGAAAAAACTCAAACTAACCCCAAAAATAAAGAAAAATCACGTAGCAACTTATCTTCATCTTTTCTTCAATTTCATCCTGCGTGTAATCAAAGTCTTGTCTCAGATTCACTACAATGCATCCTTCTGTCTCTCCGTCCGTCTAATTCACGAGTTTATCATCCTGTCCACCTGTTTTACCTCCAACGCCTTACCTGTGCACCTCTCCATCACCACACACCTCACCTGCTGAGACCAATCCTACCTTTGTTTAGTTAATACAACCGCCACATCTCTACCTGTTCATTTGTAAATTAGTCAACACTCTCTCTCTCTCTCTCTCTCTCTCTCTCTCTCTCTCTCTTTCTCTTTCTCTTTCTCTTATTTTTATCTGTTCATTTGTATATTAGTCAACACCTTTGCTTTGACATTAGACCTGCTGGGAATATTGTTTTATCTTGGTGTGTAGGTCTCTCTCTCTCTCTCTCTCTCTCTCTCTCTCTCTCTCTCTCTCTCTCTCTCTCTCTCTCTCTCTCTCTCTCTCTCTCTCTCTCTCTCTCTCTCTCTCTCTCTCTCTCTCTCTCATTACTATGCCAATCACTCGTGTGCCCATATATGTTGTAGAATTTTTTTTTTCTATACCCCACGCTCCTTATATGCTCACCAGTTGGCATACACAGGTAAGCTCTCCCCATACACCTGCTGATTAGCTGGTGTGTGTGTGTGTGTGTGTGTGTGTGTGTGTGTGTGTGTGTGTGTGTCTGTGTGTGTGTGTGGGTGGGTGGGTGAGTGGATGGGTGGGTGTTTTGCACCTGTTGCTCTCATACTGATACACACACACACACACACACACACACACACACACACACACACACACATCTGTTGTTTCCTGTAGGTGAATCTCTCTCTCTCTCTCTCTCTCTCTCTCTCTCTCTCTCTCTCTCTCTCTCTCTCTCTCTCTCTCTCTCTCTCTCTCTCTCTCTCTCTCTCTCTCTCTCTCTCTCTATTTTTTTTTTTTCCTTCTCTCCCTTATCATCACCTGTCCCTCTTCCTCTTAATTACCTGGCCAGAAAGAAAACGGAAATAACACCTGTGGACGAAAACGAGACAGGTAAATACGAAAACACACACACACACACACACACACACACACACACACACACACACACACACACACACACACACACACACACACACACACACACACACACACACACACACACACACAGAGAGAGAGAGGCTCGTAAAAATACCGTGCACATTGATAAGATAAGAAGTTATGGAGAGAGAGAGAGAGAGAGAGAGAGAGAGAGAGAGAGAGAGAGAGAGAGAGAGTCCAATACACCTGATCTCATTACCTTTAAATTATCTGGTTGGAAATTATTGTTTGTTTGTTTTTTTATGCTTGTTTATATTGTTTATTTATTTACTTGCTTTAGTTTTATTTATTCTTTTTTTTTATCTATCTGTCCTATTCTTCTATTTCTTTTTTTTTCTTTCTTCTTTACTTCATTTTTTCTCTTCCTTTTTGTACTTTTAATTATCTTCCTTTTAACGTGTTTTCTCCAGTGTGTGTGTGTGTGTGTGTGTGTGTGTGTGTGTGTGTGTGTGTGTGTGTGTGTGTGTGTGTGTGTGTGTGTGTGTGTGTGTGTCGCACAGTCTGTTCATTCACACACACACACACACACACACACACACACACACACACACACACACACACATGGATTATAAGAAAGGGCATGAATAGAAACACCAGAGAGAGAGAGAGAGAGAGAGAGAGAGAGAGAGAGAGAGAGAGAGCATCACTACCACTGCACCATCACCACATTTCAATAATTTAATGGTGGTGGTGGTGGTGGTGGTGGTGATGGTGGTGGTGGTGGTCTAACTTGCAACATCACCACCAGTCTTTGTAGGTCTTCTCTTAGCTGCTCTCCTCCTCCTCCTCCTCCTCCTCCTCCTCCTCCTCCTCCTCCTCCTCCTCCTCCTCCTCCTCCTCCTCCTCCTCCTCCTCCTCCTCCTCCTCCTCCTCCTTGTGTCGGGTGGACATCAGGGAACGGAGAAAGGGGGGAGGGGGAACTGTTCTTTTTCTCTGCTCTCTCTCTCTCTCTCTCTCTCTCTCTCTCTCTCTCTCTCTCTCTCTCTCTCTCTCTCTCTCTCTCTCTCTCTCTCTCTCTCTTTTTATTCTGGTCATTATCTCATGTTACGCTGTTTTTTCCCCACTTCCTTCTCCTCCTCTCTTCTTGGCATCTTTTCTTTTTTTTTCTCTCTTCTCTTCTCTGAACACTCCTTCTCTCATCTCTTCTGTCCTCTTCTTATCTCTTCTTTTTCCTGCGGATCGTTATCATAACATTGCCTGTGCCTTTATTTTGTTGTTTTATTTTAATCTTTTCACCACCACCACCACCACCACCATCACCACCACCAGTGCCTTCTCCCTGCATCCCTCTCTCATAATAATCTATGTAGGAAGGCTGCGCTTGCTCCTTGAGAAGAGAGAGAGAGAGAGAGAGAGAGAGAGAGAGAGAGATTATTATTATTATTATTAAGTTATTGACAAAGTTTTTTTATTCACAAACAGTACATTCCATATTTAAATAGAAACACAATAAAACAGTATTATAAGCAGAATATAGTCACAACAATTTTGTCCACATAACATCTCTCTCACACATTTCCTCACCTTTTCTCTACCAATCAATAAAAAACTGTAAAATAAATTTGCGAACACAGTTATAGATTCTCCAATTAATACGAGTTACATGCTTAAAATTCCTTCAAATCTTCCCCCACCAAATAAACGATAAAAAGGTTAAAGCCAAACGCATCCAACTCACCTTTGAACTCTGGCACAGATAAAACACAAATGTTACAACCTTAAAGACCTTCTAGAATATCAAGCACCATTTCCCTTCAAACATCAACACACTTTCAATGCGTCACGTACAAAACCACATCAACTTCTCACATTGTCTCTTTCCATTAGTGTACAGGTTTTTTTTTTTTTTTATACCATGTAGGCTTTTTACGTAAATGTATGGGCTAAAGGAAGTATTTTGGGGGTACCTTTTATCTCAAACCCCAAGCCCTAGGAAACTGTTGCCCCGAGTGAGGAAGCCCAACCTACACTCGGACAGTGGACAGGATTCAAACCAGTGCGCTTGGTGACCCCTCGGACCCCAAAGCACGCATGGTTCCACTGTTTGGTTAGGTTTGATACATAAACTGTTAAAATCTAATGCATTATACCTGGTTCAGCATTCCCTGGACAGAAAAGGATAACATGCGAATCGTTCTGTACTACTTGCTCGTCACGTGACTTTGATAGGTTAGGGATGCACTGAAAAAGAATAGGAAGGGATAAATTTTGTGAGGTTTTAGAGAAGTAGGCAGAGATTTGCTTGATAGATTTGTATAGGGCAGGCAGTAGGTTTGAGTGGGAGGGCATTGTGTGTGTGTGTGTGTGTGTGTGTGTGTGTGTGTGTGTGTGTGTGTGTGTGTGTGTGGAGTGGGTGGACCATTAAAGTGATGAGATATGATGAGGTGGTTCCGCTGTGCTAAGATGTGGAAGGAGATACCCCGCCTTCCGCCCCTTGTCTTGTGTGTGTGTGTGTGTGTGTGTGTGTGTGTGTGTGTGTGTGTGTGTGTGTGTGTGTGTGTGTGTGTGTGTGTGTGTATCATTTTCCGTCTCCAAAAAATAACATAACGCGATTTTTTTTCTAATTTTTCTTTCTTTTAACTATTTTTCTTCTTGATCTCTTTTATCTTCCTCTTGGTTCCGTCACGGGTCGCCACTGTGACTCACCGTCTCCTCTTCACCACTGCTATACCTTTCACCTGCTTCTTCCTTTACTACCTTCTCCTCTCCTCTCTTCTTCTTCTCCTCCTTCTCCTTCTCCTTCTCCTCCTCCTCCTCCTCCTCCTCCTCCTCCTCCTCCTCCTCCTCCTCCTCCTCCTCCTCCTCCTCCTCCTCCTCCTCCTCCTCCTCCTCCTTCTCCTCCTCCTTCTCCTTCTCCTTCTCCTTCTCCTCCTCCTCCTCCTCCTCCTCCTCCTCCTCCTCCTCCTCCTCCTCCTCCTCCTCCTCCTCCTCCTCTTCTTTTTATGTTCATCTATTTCTTCATCTTTCATTCCTGTGTGCTTGTCATCTCTCTTTCCCTTGCCTCTTGTCACACACATCCTTTCTTTTCATTCTCAGGCTCATGTCCTCCTCCTCCTCCTCCTCCTCCTCCTCCTCCTCCTCCTCCTCCTCCTCCTGGTACGGCCATCAGTCTGGGTACAAAGGACACGTCTGACCCAGAAATTAATTTACAACTTTACGAGGTCGCAAATAACTTGAGAAAGACACTGATTCTTATCCCTGGGTCGCCCCTCGTGGTTTTGCTCCTTACCGGAAGAGACTGTGTCGCCTGCATCATTTGCCTGCCTGCCTCGGCTCTGTGACCGGGAGGAAGGTTGAGGGACGTTGAAAGTTTAAAAGGAAGGTTCAGAAGGAAGGTTTGGAGGGTTGGCAGGTCGAGGAAGCTTTGAAGGAAGGTTGGCAGGTTGAAGGAGAGTTGGAAGGTCAAGGGAGGAAGGCTGAACGCTGTAAAGGCAGGTTGGAGTGTTGGTTGTGGGAGATACGGAGGTTGGAAGGTCGAAAGGCA
>NC_059277.1:14293319-14295819 GCF_017591435.1 Portunus trituberculatus
TCCTATCTCTTACCTGAACCAGTTTTTCCCACCTTGTTGTACCTGGTGGCCGCCCTCACACCTGTCCTCGGCTTGGTGGCGGCTCAGGTAGATAGGCGGGAGGGAGACGCTGGTATTGGTGTGTGTGTGTGTGTGTGTGTGTGTGTAGTATATAGTAGTAGTTGGTGTTTTTTTTTCTTTTCTTCTTCCTTTTTTTTCGTAGTCTTTACTTTTTTTATTGTTTGTGTCTTTCATCACCATCATCATCATCTTGTTTTCTTTTTCCTTTCTTTTTTTTTTTTTTTTTTTTTCTTCTTCTTCTTCTTCTTCTTCTTCTTCTTCTTCTTCTTCTTCTTTTCTTCTTCTAGTGATAAAAGCAACAGTAACAGTAGCAATAGTAGTAACAGCAGCAGGAAAAACAGTAACAGTAGTAGTAGCAGCAGCAGCAGTAGTAGTAGTAGTAGTAGTAGTAGTAGTAGTAGTAGTAGTAGTAGTAGCAATAGCAGCAGCAGTGGTAGTAGCAGCAGCAACAGTAGTAGTAGTAGTAGTAGCAATAGTAGTAGTAGTAGTAGTAGTAGTAGTAGCAGCAGCAGTAGTAGTAGTAGTAGTAGCAGTAGTAGTAGTAGTAGTAGTAGTAGTAGTAGTAGTAGTAGTAGCAGCAGCAGCAGCAGTGGTAGTAGTAGTAGTAGTAGTAGTAGTAGTAGTAGTAGTAGTAGTAGTAGTAGTAGTAGTAGCAGTAATCGTAGCATTGTATAGTCAGTGAAGAGGCAATTTACTGATAAAAGATAATGACGAAAATAACATACGCAAGGACAAAGACGTGTGTGTGTGTGTGTGTGTGTGTGTGTGTGTGTGTGTGTGTGTGTGTGCACGCTTACTATGCTGGCTGTCGCTGGTAATTACACAGCTATTGCAACTAGCCATACTAAGTACTGACCTTGTTAACACACACACACACACACACACACACACACACACACACACACACACACACACACACACACAGGTGGCCTTTAGTAATAATTGTGTTCACCTTTAAAAGTGTCAAGTCTCATGTTTCGGGAATGTTTCAGTGTCTCCTGCTATTGATTGCCACTCGCTTAAATCAGTGTTGCCTATTCCCTTCTTTCTTTTTAGTAATTGTTATAGTATATATAGTAATGTGTGTGTGTGTGTGTGTGTGTGTGTGTGCGTGCGTGCGTGCTATGTTTTTTCTCATGCATTCCGTCTGATGAATATGGAATAAATGAAGGAATGGGGAAGTCTCTCTCTCTCTCTCTCTCTCTCTCTCTCTCTCTCTCTCTCTCTCTCTCTCTCTCTCTCTCTCTCTCTCTCTCTCTCTCTCTCTCTCTCTCTCTCTCTCTCTCTCGGAAGGATATTTCTTTAAATATATACAAAAGTATTATACATATGAATGAACTGGATATATTATATTCATTCACTCATACATGTATACATTCTCATTCCAACGCTAAAACATGCACCATTTATACATCGTGACTGGAGAGGCTGTACAACACTAATACACTCATACACTACAGCTGAAATTCATTATATAATATTTTAGTGAATATTGGGATTATTGATTTATACACTCACTAAATCAGGAATGCATCATACACTTTCATACACATGTGAATGGATGTTGTACTATATCTCATACAATTCATAGACTCACACACTGCACGAGCGATGCATTATTCATACGGCATACACGCTATACAATGCATGGATATACACGGAGCATGCAAGTCAGGGGAAGGTTTGGAGGTCAGCGTTCAGAAATTCCCGCCAAGTTCTGTCAACTCTCTCTCACACACACACACACACACACACACACACACACACACACACACACACACACACACACACACACACACACACACGTATTACTTACATATATACATGCTTGCTTGCTTGCTGACACTCACTCACTCACTCACTCACTCACACACACGGGGGGGGGGAGTTCATACATCATTCATACAAGGTTCATTCAGTGTGTATAAGTGAACGAGGTCCGTCTAGACAAGGTTAATGTAGAATAGGATTTTTTGTATGCTGTGTTGCCTTGTGTCTGTCTGTCTGTCTCTGTCTGTCTGTCTGTGTGTCTCTGTCTGTCTGTCTGTATCTGTCTATTTTTGTTTTCTTTTCTTTATTATTTTCTTCTTTTTTGTGTTTTCTGTTTGTTTTTCTCCTTTTGTCTTAAGTATGTCATTGAATCTCTCTCTCTCTCTCTCTCTCTCTCTCTCTCTCTCTCTCTCTCTCTCTCTCTCTCTCTCTCTCTCTCTCTCTCTCTCTCTCTCTCTCTCTCTCTCTCTCTCTCTTCTCTCTCTTGTTATTTTCATATTCTTTGTTTTCTTAGATATCTTTTAACTTTATTTAATCTTAGACTCGATTCTCTTTGTTTTCCTTTGCTTCTGATGGCGTAGCAGAGGGAGGGAGGGAGGAAGGGCGCTGTGGTTAGTGAGGGCGGTGCATCTGCTGATCTGATAAGAGGCGAAGCTGATAAAGGGATGCT
>NC_059277.1:14300819-14310819 GCF_017591435.1 Portunus trituberculatus
AGAGAGAGAGAGAGAGAGAGAGAGAGAGAGAGAGAGAGAGAGAGAGAGAACTGCAGCTCATTCCAACTAGGCTTATTTTATGCAGCGAAACGGCTTGAGAGAGAGAGAGAGAGAGAGAGAGAGAGAGAGAGAGAGAGAGAGAGAGAGAGAGAGAGAGACAGAGCTTTTTAATTTATCCTTATCCACGTACGCACTTGTTGAATGCCATCTGATAACCTAATTTATCTTACTTATTGTATATATTTCTAACCAATTTTTCTTTTATCTTTCAGGTGAGTATGGTAGACGCCACGTGAGTCGCACCTGTGAGTGAGGCGAAGGTAAACTAATCGCTAATGAGTACCTGAACTTCACACCTGCTCACCTGGTTGTCCTTTCTTTTATCGGGGCAACATATCAGTGAAATGTTTGTGGTTTTATTTTTTATCTCATTTGTTTGTTACTTAGGTGTTGGCTGAGGTGAAGTGGTCCAGGTGTAATCAGTGTTATGTCCCGCCAGGTGTGTTAAAAGACAGGTGTACATTTGTCAAGTGTTTATATTTCGAGTTTATTTTTTAGGTGGTGTTCTTTGTTGTTATTGTTATTGGTTATTCTCTCTCTCTCTCTCTCTCTCTCTCTCTCTCTCTCTCTCTCTCTCTCTCTCTCTCTCTCTCTCTCTCTCTCTCTCTCTCTCTCTCTCTCTCTCTCTCTCAAGTATTGATTGTCAATTTCGTGGAGGCTTCACTTGTCATTGTTCCCACCTGTGCCACTCCTCCTTCTCCTCCTCCTTCTCCTCCTCCTCCTCCTCCTCCTCCTCCTCCTCCTCCTCCTCAACGTTCCTCCCCTCAACACACACACACACACACACACACACACACACACACACACACACACACACACACACACACCTTTTAATTTTTATTCGTTTTTTTTTATCTTTTATTTTTGTAGCACACTTTTTCTTTCTTTTTTGTGCCAACATTGAAATAATATTTAAATTTGCGTCACCCAAGCTCTGTGTTTTGAAAGGTGCGGCTATTCCTGTCTTCTTGCGTAATCCTTGTGTGTGTGTGAGAGAGAGAGAGAGAGAGAGAGAGAGAGAGAGAGAGAGAGAACAATGCCTTTATCTCTTGTTATTATCAGTATCATCCTCTTCGTTGTCTTTTTCCTCCTTTTTTTTCAGCGATAGTAGTAGTTACACTAGATATCTCTTTTTCTTAGCGATAGTAGTAGTTACATTAGTACTCTCTTATTCCCATCTTTCCTGTATAAATTTTCCCCGGTTGTCCTCCTCAGCAGTCGGGGTATATTTTTCGTCTTATTTCTTGCCGGGTGACGCCGGAGGGAGTGGTGGGTGGGGAGGAGCTTCATCTGTTCTATCCTTCCCTCCCACTAGGTATACAGCTTCTGTAGATGTAGTATAGTAAACGAGTGATCTTGTCATAGCTCGCAAGGCCTCCTGTCACTCGTCTTTCCTCCTCCTCCTCCTCCTCCTCCTCCTCGTCAGTTCATTAGCTTCATTATCTCACAGTTTCTGAAGTCTCGTTAAATTAAATAAGTAATGCCAAGATTGAAGGAATATAGCGCGTAATTCTCGTAAATGAAAGCAAAATGTAAATAGAACCACGATTATCTTGTAAAATTATTAAAGTGTATATTGTCTAAATGAGAGAGCTGTTAAGTGTGAGATCATTGAAGTGAAGTGAAGTGTGTGTGTGTGTGTGTGTGTGTGTGTGTGTGTGTGTGTGTGTGTGTTGTATGCCCTCCACCATTCACAAAGCAGCATAGCCCAATTAAGGTGTGTGTGGGAGGGGAGAGGGAGGAAGGGTGTGACGTGTGCGTAGCTGTCTCGATAAAAAGTTCACATTTTCTAGCCTTGAAGAACAGTCGGGAAAAATACCAAAATTTAGTACTTTAACATTCAGGTGTCCTTACTAATTTACTGGACAGGTGAGGAGGCAAACAGGTAACAGGTGAGTCGCGTAGAGCCTTGAATACAGGTAGATACAGGTAGTGGTAGTAGCGGTGGTGGTGGTGATTGTGGTGGTGATGATAATAGTAATAACAGTTGTGTTGGTGGTGGTGGTGGTGGTGGGGAACTGCATGCCTCCCTTCCTCCCCCCATTTTTGCTGCACAAGGCTTTCTTCTTCCTCCCACTCCTACTCTGTCCAGCACTCTAATGCAAGAGTTAGCCAGTACCGTCACTCATACCTCGTACTCTGGTAAACTCTGGAACTTCCTGCCTGATTCTATATTTCCAACTTCCTATGACTACACTTCATTTAAGAGGAAGGCTTCAAGACATTTATCCTTTTTCTGGGACCTGCAAGGGGACTGGCAAGTAAGTAGGCTTATTTATTTATTTTTTCATTTTATGTCGCCCTTGGTCATTTTTCCCCTCTTACGTGAAAGAAATATATATAGGTTGGGTTGGTTTGGGGTTAGGCTAGGCTAGGTTAGGTTAGGTTAGGTTAGGTTAAGTTGTGTTGGTGTGTGCCTGGTTGTGGCGGCAGGGATCACGGATATGGATAGGCCTAAAAGACCTTCATAGGCCTGTACAAAGCCAAGGACACGTGAAGACTACTGGACACTTTGGAGAGAGAGAGAGAGAGAGAGAGAGAGAGAGAGAGAGAGAGAGAGAGAGAGAGAGAGAGAGAGAGAGAGAGAGAGAGAAGCACATGAACATAAGTATATAAGAAAAATAACATAGACAAGTAAAGAGAACAGAAAAAAAAAAAAGGATAAGAAAAACAGAGATGCATCAAGGAAGGCAAAAGATGGTAGAGGCAAACACACACACACACACACACACAGAGAGAGAGAGAGAGAGAGAGAGAGAGAGAGAGAGAGGCATACCTTTCCCTTCCCTTTCCTTCTCCCCTTACCCTACCCCTTCCCTTCCCAAGTACCTCAAGCGGAAACACACTAAGTCTCCCACAGAAAAACAAAACTATCCCCATATTTCATTTATTTGTCTCTCTGGTGCAGCGGCGGCCAGTAACAGTAGCCAGGCTGGGGTTCTGCAGGGTGGGTAGTGCTGTGGTGACCTTTACTGTTTTTTGTATACTCTTACGTCGTCTTGAGCCAGTTGACCTTAAATTCATTCCTAATTGAACTTTTTTCCTTTGCTTTTTTTTATTTTTGTTTTGTTTATTTATTTCGTGTGGCTGTCTTGCTGATTACGGTTTGGTGTTTATTTGATTTTTTTGTTCTCTCTCTCTCTCTCTCTCTCTCTCTCTCTCTCTCTCTCTCTCTCTCTCTCTCTCTCTCTCTCTCAATGAGAAAACGAATTAATGTAAATATAAAAATTAATTAAGTGAAATGAAGCAAAATTATGAACACGAGAGAAAAAAAAAGTACTGTAGAAGGAGGAGAAGGAGGAGGAGGAGGAGGAAGAGTTACATTAGTCTTAACTGAGAATAAGGCGTATGGCAGCTGGAGGGAGAGAGAGGGAAGGGGAGAGGGAGGAGGGAAATGGCAGAGGGAGGAGAAGGACAAGGAAAGGAGAGAGGGATGGGTGGACACACTTTTAAATGACCTTGCGCTCTCTCTCTCTCTCTCTCTCTCTCTCTCTCTCTCTCTCTCTCTCTCTCTCTCTCTCTCTCTCTCTCTCTCTCTTCCTTCTGAGAGAGAGAGAGAGAGAGAGAGAGAGAGAGAGAGAGAGAGAGAGAGAGTCACCTGAAATGCCCATAAAACATCATCATAAGCGTGCTGATGAATAACAGAGAGAGAGAGAGAGAGAGAGAGAGAGAGAGAGAGAGAGAGAGAGAGAGACAGTTATGGTGAACACTCTTGACAGTTATGGTGAACACTCTTGATTTCTTGTGTGTGTGTGTGTGTGTGTGTGTGTGTGGTGTGTGTAGGGGTGTTCCGTCTTGATGGGAGCATTAATAACACATAATGAGCGTGTAAGAAGCCACCCGTATATCCTCCTCCTCCTCCTCCTCCTCCTCCTCCTCCTCTTTAATCTCTACTGCCCATCCCTTTATCATTCCTCTCAGGTTGAGCCTCTTCTGTTCCTCCTCCTCCTCCTCCTCTCTGTATCTCGTCTCCTCTCGCTGGTCTTGTTTTTTCTTCCTCTTCCCTCACCCCCCGCAACGTTTTCTTCCTCCCCCTCCTATTATGTTCCCTATTTTGTCCTGTGTCCTCCTCCTCCTCCTCCTCCTCCTCCTCCTCCTGCATTCGTTCAGTTTTCATCTTTGTTTACCATCATCAGTTCTTGAGTTATATCTTCTTCTTCTTCTTCTTCTTCTTCTTCTTCTTCTTCTTCTTCTTCTTCTTCTTCTTCTTCTTCTTCTTCTTCTTCTTCTTCTTTTACTTCTACTTCTACTTCTACTTCTACTACTACTACTACTACTACTACTACTACTACTACTACTACTACTTCGGTGATGGCTAATGGTGATACATAAAAGATGGTGGAGGAGGAGGAGGAGGAGGAGGAGGAGGAGGAGGAGGAGGAGGAGGAGGCGGAGAACAGGTGACAGTAATTAGCGTCTTTCCCATAAAGAGACACGGGATCACATTTCTCTCTCTCTCTCTCTCTCTCTCTCTCTCTCTCTCTCTCTCTCTCTCTCTCTCTCTCTCTCTCTCTCTCTCTCTGTTTTACTGTTTCAAGGCGGATAATTTTATTTTAGGATTAGTTTTAGCAAGATTCAGTGTCTAATTAACCCGATGAGGAGGAGGAGGAGGAGGAGGAGGAGGAGGAGGAGGAGGAGGAGGAGGAAGGGCCAAGAGTTATAAAGTTAAGATTATAAAACCAGGGAAAAATAGAAGAGAAGTAGAGGAAGGAAGAGGATGAATAGGAGAAGGAAGAGTAGGAGTAGGAGGAGGAGGAGGAGGAGGAGGAGTTGACGGTGTGGTTAGTGTTAGTGGAAGAGGAAGGAGGAAGACAATCGTTAGAAAACAATTACAAGACAATATGAAATAATGAAATGAATCTGGGAAAAAAAGAAGAAAAAGAAGAAGAAAAGAAAAAGGTATGGAACGTAGAAAATAAGCAAATTCATGAGAGAGAGAGAGAGAGAGAGAGAGAGAGAGAGAGAGAGAGAGAGAGAGAGAGAGAGAGAGAGAGAGAGAGAGTTGGGGCGGAGAAGAAAACAAGAAAATTATGGAGAACTGGTAACGAAAATTTATAGACAAAAACTGGAGGAGGAGGAGGAGGAGGAGGAGGAGATAGTGTCAATTAGAGTAGTATAAGGCAATTAAACACAACTGACAAAAAAAAGGAGAGAATTACCTGGAAGAAGAAATACGAGAAGAAGAAGAAGAAGAAGAAGAAGAAGAAGAAGAAGAGGTCCTAAAAACCGTACAACATAAATAAGAGATAAAAGGTAGAGAAAGGAATAGTGTTAGATAATTGAAAGGGGATATGAAAAGATGAAAAGATTAAGAGGAGGAGGAAGAGGAGGAGGAGGAGGAGGAGGAGGAGGAGGAAATAAGAAGAGGTTTGTGGTAAAATGAAGAGGTGGAGATAGAGAGACGAAGGAGGAGGAGGAGGAGGAGGAAGCGAGACAAGGTGAGGAGAGGAAGAGAGTAAAAGATAAGGAAAGGGAGTAAGTACGAGAATGAGGACAACGATGAGGGAGAGAAGAGGAGGAGGAGGAGGAGGAGGAGGAGCACAGTTTGTAGGTGGCGCCTCCCTGCACCTGTTGATATTGATCCTTATGTGCCAGCCAGCCAGCCAGCCAGCCAGTCCCTCACCCAGCTAGTCATCCATCCAGCCAATCAGACAGACACTGAATATAGAGTACACACACACACACACACACACACACACACACACACACACACACACACACACACACACACACACACACACACACACACTCTCTCTCTCTCTCTCTCTCTCTCTCTCTCTCTCTCTCTCTCTCTCTCTCTCTCTCTCTCTCTCTCTCTCTCTCTCTCTCTCTCTCTCTCTCTGGCTCGTTTCCTTTGAGTGACAAATGGAATAAGCGGCGTGTGGATCCCTCAGTGTTTTCTTTCACCATGACTCGGCCACGCGTACTTCAGAGAGAGAGAGAGAGAGAGAGAGAGAGAGAGAGAGAGAGAGAGAGAGTTTTTAAGCAATATGTGAGTTGAGCTACCTGAGTGGTGATGTTAGTGATGATGATGGTGATGGTGGTGATGATGGTGATGGTGATGATGGTGTTGATGATTTTGTAGTACTTTTCAATATTATCTCCTCCTCCTCCTCCTCCATGCAGTTTCCTCTATTCCATTTCTCTCTCTCTCTCTCTCTCTCTCTCTCTCTCTCTCTCTCTCTCTCTCTCTCTCTCTCTCTCTCTCTCTCTCTCTCTCTCTCTCTCTCTCTCTCTCTCTCTCTCTCTCTCTCTCTCCCCACGTGTCTCTTGTGTCCTGTGTGTGTGTGTGTGTGTGTGTGTGTGTGTGTGTGTGTGCGCGTCTCAGCCTGCTCGTGTCCTTATTGATCTGTGAAGCTTCTGTGCAAGGGAGGAGTGGTTGTCTGTTGCTTGGCGTCCTCCTCCTCCTCCTCCTCCTCCTCCTCCTCCTCCTCCTCCTCCTCCTCCTCCTCCTCCTCCTCCTCCTCCTCCTCCTCCTAATGTTGTAACAAATGAAGCCAAACACTTTTTCTTTAATCGCATAGTTAATATATGGAATGGTCTGCCATCAAATGTTGTCAACTCAGGTACTATCGAAACGTTCAAAGTTCGCCTCGATAAATACTTTGAATCTAATCCCCGGTTGTCGCTATTCATTTCCGAATAACTTGCGCTTTTTCTTTTATCTCCCGGGCCTCTGATCGTGGTTTAAATTGCCCGTTAGTTTGAATTACTCTCACCCTCCATACATGACACAGATAGCCCGGAGTGAACGGTCACTACTTTTACTCTCGATCTGTGAAGGGCTGTGGATAGTCAAGAGCCCTGACAGTAGGTGACCATCATCGGGATTTAAGGTACCAGGGTCACCGCTGCAGGGGGTAACCATACAGTGTGCGGCGCCCTTTAAAGGGAAGTGCACTTTTACAGTGGTTGTACGGAGCTGGGGCCTGATTGACTGCTGCCTCTCTTGAAAGCGCCAGGCAAGGCTGCCGCACCACCTTTTTGACTCCACACTGTGTTTACATACATACTACACTACACTGCATACACGCACAGATAGCCCAGAGTGAACGGTCACTACTACTACTCTCGACCTGTGACGGGCTGTGTTTGGAGAGGGCCTTGTCAACCATTGATCATCATCGGGAACTAAGTACCAGGGATCAATGTTGCAAGGGGTTATCAGCGTACGGCGTCCCTACAGGGAAAGTATGCTATCTCAGTGGATTGAACGGAGCTGGGGCCTGATTGACTGCTGCCTCCTAGAAAGCGCCAGGCAAGGCTGCCGCACCACCCATTCGACATACACACTGTGCATCCACGTACACAATGCACACACAACATGACATTTACCAAGCGTTAACACTTTCCCCCACAAACACAAGTAGTCAGACGTAGATTACACATTTCCTTTTCACTCTCTACTAAAATTCCATGTGATTTTTTAATATCACATGGTTTCGCCTTTTTTCCTGCCAGCCTCGGCTGGAGGGAGGGGTGGGTGGGGAGGAGCCTTCTGCTTTGCTGTCCTGTCTCTACCACTGGTAGTTAGTAGATAGTCTCCACAAACAGTCTAGTAAGGACCTAATGCTCTGTTGCTGTTTGTCTTCCTTTGTATTCCTTTGTATTCCTCCTCCTCCTTCTCCTCCTCCTCCTCCTCCTCCTCAGTCGTAACGTCCATCTGGGAAGTGATAAGTGCAATTCTTATTTTATTATTTTTGTTGTTATTATTATTATTATTATTATTATTATTATTATTATTATTATTATTATTATTATTATTATTGTTATTATTATTATTATCGTTATTATTATTATTATTTTTATTATTTTTTGTTGTATTGAATGAATTATTTTTCCTTTTGTATTTTATTTATCCTTTTATTTATTGTTTTTTTTCTTTTTTTTTTTTTTTTTTTTATTTATTTGTATTCCATTGTTAACATTTAAAAGTGAGAGGTTAATTAATGGGGTGGTTATTTCTTCTTCCTCTTCTTCTTCTTCATCACGACGGAGCCTTTAAAGTTACGTCTGTTGCCAGGCTGAGACACACACACACACACACACACACACACACACACACACACACACACACACACACACACACACACACACACACACACACACACACACACACTCACGGTGAGTAGGTACGGGATGTAAATCGAGGAGTTGTGACCTTGTTGTAGCTTAGTGGTTAGAGCGCTGGCTTCACAAGTCAGAAGACCGGGGTTCGATTCCCCGGCCGGGTGGAGATATTTGGGGGTGTGTCTCACGTGTAGCCCCTGTTCACCTAGCAGTGAGTAGGTACGGGATGTAAATCGAGGAGTTGTGACCTTGTTGTCCCGGTGTGTGGTGTGTGCCTGGTCTCAGGCCTATCCGAAGATCGGAAATAATGAGCTCTGAGCTCGTTCCGTAGGGTAACGTCTGGCTGTCTCGTCAGAGACTGCAGCAGATCAAACAAACAATGAAACAGTGAAACACACACACACACACACACACACACACACACACACACACACACACACACACACACACACACACACACACACACACACACACACACACACACAGAGAGAGAGAGAGAGAGAGAGAGAGAGAGAGATTACATATTTTTTTTTAGTATAAACCACTGAAATAATGATTACCTTGAAATGACCTTGAACTCTTGCTGTCCTGAGAGCCATCCAAAGTTCAAAGGTCACGTGAAGCTAATGTCACGAAATACACAAAAAATACACTTACTTTTTTTCCCCCTTTATTATATCATTTTTTTTTTTTTCCCACCCTTATATATTAACCTTCAGCTCCTTGGCACGTTTTTTTGTTATTCACTTTGCTTTATGGTGATTTTATTCAGCTTCAGAAACTTAAGTGGTGATGAAAACAGTGAAGACTGGTTATTAATCTTCTCACCTCCATAGACCCTTCCTAATGTAAATAAAATTGTCTAACTATGCCAAAACTTATGGTAAAAATGCGTCCTAATAACTACTAAAGGGTTAACTAAGAATTCAAACTTAACCCTTTCGGTACCATGACGTGTTTTCATATTTATTTTGCGTACTATTTGGCAATTCAGTACAGCTTCAGAAACTTATGTAGGGGATTAGAATAGTGAAGAGACTGCGTATTATTCTTCTGACCTCCATACATCCCTCCTATTGCAAGTAAAATCGTCTAGTCACACCAAAACTCAAGGCAAAAATGCGTCCAAGTACTGAAGGGATTAAAAAACGTAGGTACTTGTGTGTGTGTGTGTATGTAAATAGGTATGTGTGTTGGTGTGAGCGAACTGAATCATTACATTTCGCTCAGTTTACAGTAGACGAGTGTTGTTATCGTAAAGTTTCGCCGCACGTGTCTTTTTTGTTGGGTGAATAGTGGTTGCTGGTTTTGTTTATTGCGAATGGCATAGCTTGGGTTTACTTTTTGAACAGTGACGTGATGGAAAAGGTGAGGGAAGGAAGAAAAAGGGAGAGAGAAGAGGAGGGAAACATAAATGAGGAAGAATAGAGGTATAAGATGAAGGGAATGAGAGAATGAAAGGTAAAGGAAGATGATAAAGGGTAAGAAAGAGGGAAATGGGAGAAGGAGAAAAGATGAAAGGTACAGAGAAGAGAGAAGGATTTTGAGAAGGAGAAGATGAAGGAATGAGAGAATGAAAGGTAAAGGAAGATAATAAAGAGTAAGAAAGAAGAGGAAAATGGAGAAGGAGAAAAAATTAGTTACAGAGAAGAGGGAAGGATTTTGAGAGGTAAAGAGGGAAGAATGAGACAGTTGAGGGGAATAGACGGACAATAGATAAGAATGAGAGTAAGTGAAAGTTGAGGGGGAGAGAGAGAGAGAGAGAGAGAGAGAGAGAGAGAGAGAGAGAGAGAGAGAGAGAGATATTATAATGAAAGAAGAGAAGATAAAATTAGCGAAATACACAAAAAAACGATAAAAAAAAAGTAGA
>NC_059277.1:14315819-14320819 GCF_017591435.1 Portunus trituberculatus
AATTGTGTTAGTGTGTGTGTTAGAATTTTTTAGTGTGTTGGAGTGTTTTATTAGTGTGTTAGCATGTGTTAGTGTGTATTTGTGTGTGTGTTTTAGTATGTTATTATGTGTTAGCGTGTGTTAGTGTGCGTTACCTTGTGTTAGTGTGTGTTAGTAATTTTAGTGCTATAGTGAGTCAGTGTCCCCGTGGTAATGACGCGGGTTGCCTCTTTGGACAACCCCGCCAGCCGCCTTCACCGCCACCGCCGCCACCGCCGCCGCCGCCGCCGCCGCCGAGTTTCTTATTGATTTTCACAAGAATGAAGACACGGAGAGGGCGGCGGGCTGGTGGCTGAGAGAGAGAGAGAGAGAGAGAGAGAGAGAGAGAGAGAGAGAGAGAGAGGAAAAGGGGAATGAGGTGATAGGAGAGAAGGTCTCTCTCTCTCTCTTCTCTCTGTCTCTCTCTCTCTCTCTCTCTCTCTCTCTCAGCGGTGACCTAAATCGATGCCTGAGAGAGAGAGAGAGAGAGAGAGAGAGAGAGAGAGAGAGAGAGAGAGAGAGAGAGAGAGACAAGACCTGTAGAAGCAAGAAATGAAGGATCCTCAATGTGAATACTATGATTTTTCTTCGTTCTTTAAACCTCCTCACTTGACGGTCTGCGCGCTAGTGGAGGAGGAGGAGGAGGAGGAGGAGGAGGAGTTGGAGGAGGAAGAAGAAGAAGAACAAGGACAAGAATAGGAGCAGGAAGATAAGTAACACAAACATGGGAGATGGAGGAATAGTGAATAGAGGCAGAAGCAAAGGAGGAGTAGGAGGAGGAGGAAGAAGAACAAGGACAAGAACAAGAACAGGAGGAGGAGTAGGAAGAAAATAAGTATAACACAAGCATTGGAGGAGAAAAAGTGAATAGAGGCAGAAGTAAAGGAAGGAGAAAGAAGACACAAAAAGAGGTGGAGGAGGAGGAGGAGGAGGAGAAGCATAGAAGATGGAGGAAGAAGGAAAATAGAAGTACAGGAGGATATAAAGGACTCTGAACAGAAATAAAGGAGGAGGTTGGAGAATGGGAGGATAAACAGTAGTAGAAGGAGGAGAGGAGGAGGAGGAGGAGGAAGGAAGTGAAATAAGGGGGGTTGGTGAATCGGGAAGAGCAGCTGGAGGAGGAGGAATGCAAAGATATACAAAGGAAAGCCAAACAGCAACAGACGTCTTGGTCCTTTCGAGGCTGTTTGGTAACTACTTCTAACTGGCTACAGAGAAAAGAGACGGGACTACAGGAGGAGGAGGAGGAGGAGGAGGAGGAGGAGGAGGAGGAGGAGGAGGAGGAGGAGATGAAGGCAGAAGAATTTATAGACAAGTTGGTGGAGGAGGAGGAGGAGGAGGAGAAGAAGAAGAAAAAGAAGTGGTGGTTGTGGTGATATTAGTGGTGATGGTGATGGTAGTGGTGATGGTGGTGGTAGAGAAACAGGTATAAGAAGAAAAATAAAAGAATATTCTAACAGCAGAGGAACAGTTAATCTAAGTGTGACTGAGAAGGTGCAATTTTTTTTTTTTTATTTCCTTTATATTTTTCTTATTGTTGTTGTTTATATCACCTTTCTTTTTTAACCTATTTTTACCGTATTCCTTTGCCTTATTTTTTTTCTACTTTTCTTGTTATCATTTTCATTATTTACTATTGTCTGTGTACCATGGAATATCAATTATATATTTGATTTTATTTTTGCATTTTTACTATTTTCCTTTGGTTTTCTGATCTTGTATTTTTTTTTTTTTTATGTCCATTTTATTCATTTCATTTTTTTTAATTGGTTTTATTTTAATCAATTTCTTATCTCATCTTGCTCTTTTGTTTTTTCCTTTCGTTATTTCTGTATTTTTTTTGTTTTTATCTTTACTTTAGCTTTTTTTAACTGGTATGTCTGTTCAGATTGTTTTTATATTGCCATTTTACTTTTTTTATTTTCTTTTATCTTTTCCTTTTTTTCATTTACATTTTTAACTGGTATTATTGTGATATTAATTCATTTTTTTCTCCCATTGCAGGTAAGTGTTCTGTAATGTGCACCTGTTGTCCACCTGCTCCACTGTTCCACCTGGTTGTGTGGTCAGCCTAAGGTACAGTGTTGTTTTGTATCTGGTTATTGCTATTGTTACGCACCAGAAAGAGTGGACAGGGGCGAAAAATATTGGTAAAAAGTCGTTTCATTCTTTCCATCCTCTCACCTCCTAAAAATGGACAGGTATAGAATATTAGAGAGATGTCAATCTGTTTCTTTTTAAAATGTATCTTGTTACGTATTTGGAAGCGTGGACAGACGCGAAAAGTAGTGATAAAAAGTCGCTTCAGTCTTTCCCTCAAAAAAAAAAAAAAAAAATCAGGTATAGAATATTAGAGAGGAATGTCAATCTGTTTCTTTTTTTTTCACTTTTTCTTTCATTTTTTTTAAGTGTCTTTACTCTCCGCTTCTGCAACTTATTTTTCTTCTGTTTCTTACGACTATCAGATCAGAACCATAATTCTTCGAAAGGTGAATGCCACACGTTTCCTTTACTTTTGCATCTCGCCCATAGCCCCTTCAGTACTGGGACACATTTTTACCTTGAGATTTGTGTGCGAAATGACCATTTTATCGACATTAGGAAGGGTATACGGAGGTCAGAAGATAAATAGCCACAGTCTTCACTATTTTAATAACCTCACTCAAAGTTTCTGAAGCTGTATAAAATCGCGTCCCAGTACTAAAGGGGTCAACACACACTCAAAGAAAGATGTATAGAGTAAAGTTTCATTCCCTTGTGAACTTGTACTCTTTACTTGGTCATGGAGGGAAAAAGATAGCAAAAAGTTGGTGTTGTATTGAAATGATGTTGGAATGGAAGGATTTAAATGAAGGATCGTTTGTGAAGAGAGGAACTGAAGAACGAGTGAATTATATTGAATGTGTGGTAAAATTCTCGTCAGTAGTGGTTAATAGAGCAAAGAAAATAGTGAAATGGTGATGTTGACTTACTGAAACTGCTATAATGAAAGATGTGGAGGAGGATTGTGAGAAGAAATAAGAATAAACGAAAGAATTGATGAATTTTGCAGCGTCAATTTGTCAGTAGTGAATAGTGAAAGGGAGAAAATAGAGAAATGGTGGTGATGTATTGAAATCATGCAAGAATATCAAAAAAATAAATAAAGATGTGTGATTTTATTTGCGTAAAGAGGAGAAACAGAGGGAATGGCGTGAACTATTGAATGTCTCGTGAACTTTCCGTCAATAAATGCCAGTGTGTGGGAGGAATGAGTGAAACAGTGGCAGTGACGTGATGAAATGATGGAACAATGAACTAAATGAAGGAATATGATTGTGTTTGCGAAGGGCACCAAAGAATTATTAAACTGAAAAACACTGATGAAAATAAATAAGAATATGAATAAGGGGTAGAATATTAATGGGGAATGCAGGATTGAGAGATAGATAGATAGAGAGAGAGAGAGAGAGAGAGAGAGAGAGAGAGAGAGAGAGAGAGAGAGAGAGAGAGAGAGAGAGAGAGATACTGACTCAATTTTGATTTTAAGATGCTGTTCAGGGTTGGCGTCTTCTAGTCTTAGGGAGGGAAAGGAGGAGAAGGAGGAAGAAGAGGAGGTGGAGGTGGAGGTGGAGGTGGAGGAGGTCAGTCTCAAGCCATTGATCTAGACTCCGTGGTTTCGATTTCATGAGAGAGAGAGAGAGAGAGAGAGAGAGAGTTTTATTATTATTATTATTATTATTATTATTATTAGTAGTAGTAGTAGTAGTAGTAGTAGTAGTAGTAGTAGTAGTAGTAGTAGTAGTAGTAGTAGTAGTAGTAGTAGTAGAACATCAACAACTGTAGTGATTCGTGTTTATTGACAAGTAGGTAGAAATATGTTTGTGTTTGTTTATGATAATTTGTTAGTCTCTCTCTCTCTCTCTCTCTCTCTCTCTCTCTCTCTCTCTCTCTCTCTCTCTCTCTCTCTCTCTCTCTCTCTCTCTCTCTCTCTCTCTCTCTCTCTCTCTTTCTCTACCTCCCTCCCTCTATACACCTTTTTACTACACCAGAGAGAGAGAGAGAGAGAGAGAGAGAGAGAGAGAGAGAGAGAGTCGTGAATGAACCAACGTCAGAAGAGAGACTCGTTCGCTGCTATCGATCTGACCGCAAATTTCTTTATATTGTTTTTCCTTTTCTTTTCTCTCGTTTTCCTTTTTTTTCTTTTCATTTCTTTCCTTCTCATTGTACCGCTGCTCGGGTTGGTTTCTTGTCCAGACGATTGCTTGTTTTTGTTTTCTATTGTTGTTGTTTTCTTTACACGATGAGGAGGATGATGAAAGGTTTAGCTCGTGTGTGTGTGTGTGTGTGTGTGTGTGTGTGTGTGTGTGTGTGTGTGTGTGTGTGTGTGTGTGTGTGTGTGTTTATAATAAAGTTCGTATTCTCAAACACTTTTTTGCTGCTCCTCCACTATTTCAAAAGGCTCTATCTAAATGTACACAACTTTTTTTTAAGGTGTTTTTACTGTTCTAAAGGTAGATTGACAAGATTCTACATTATTGTCTGGAGAAACGCTTTTGAAACCCCCTCTTAATCATTTCTGTAGCCTTGGAAAACAGTCGTGGCGAAAGAGCAAAGCGTTTCTGAATAGGGACCTGAGATACACATGTAGGTAATATTGTCAGGTAGTGTTTGTATTGAGTTGCCATGATCAGATTAGCCAAGGTTAGGTTAGGTTAGGTTAGGGAAAATTAATACCGCGCTTCAAAACTTAACGAGAAGGTAATTTTGTGAGGTAAGGAAGGAGAAAAGTAGATCATAAGTTTTAGCATAAATTTGGTTCAGTAACACGGTATGTTAGTTTGAATTAGGTAAGGCAAACAATAAAACAATTATGCCTTTACTTAATGAAATGAAGACAATAAGCAAGGAAACTGGATAGGAAGGTAATGCGTTTCATTAAATTAGGTTTGGTTAGGTCAGAGGTAAAGCAGTAAGAAAGAAGGAAAGGTGAGAAGTGCGCG
>NC_059277.1:14325819-14330819 GCF_017591435.1 Portunus trituberculatus
AGGAAGAACAAGAACAAGAAGAAAAAGAAAAATAGGAAGAAAGAAAAAGCTGAAACATGAGAGTAAAGAGAAAGAAGAAAAAGAAGAAAATGTGGAAGAAGAAGAAGAACTAGAAACACAAGAAGAGATAAAAACAAGAAAAAACAAGGAAAAGCAAAAATACAAAGGAAAAGAAGAAAGGATCAAATGAAGAAAGAAGAACTAGTAGAAGAAGCACAAGAATAAAAACAAAAATAAGAAAAAGTGTAACGTAGAAAAGGAGGCAAGAAAGGATAAAAGAAAGAAAAGAAGAACTAGAAGAAACACAAGAATAAAAATAAGATCAAGAAAAAGAATATCATACAAGAGAAGATGAAACGAAGAAAGAAGACCAGGACGGAGGACAAGAATAAAACAAAAAGAATGAAAAGCAAGAAAAGGGTGTAACAGAAGAGAAGGAGAGGAGGAAGGGTGAGGCGGCGGTGGAGTAGGAGATGGCACAAATTGCATATCCACCTTTTCACCTTCTGTACTGCCTGGCGCCGCACTTCAATGGCAGGTGACGTGGGTTTTCTGATTACCTGTGAATACAATACAGGTGGGACGATTGGAATTACCTGGCCGGGAAGGAGGAGGAAAGGAAGGAAGGAAAATGACGAAAAAAAAAAAAATGGAGAAGTGAAGGTGGGTGTTAAAAGGAGGAGGAGGAGGAGGAGGAAGATAAAAGAAGATAACATGGGTATTGTAAAGGGAAATATGAAAATGATATGACAAGAAGAAATTGAAGAGAAGGTGCACAATATGAAAGAAGATAAAAATGACAAAAAAAATATGAAAAGGAGAGAGAAAGAGAAAAACAAATATAGAGAAGCAAATGCAACACTTAAGAGGAGGAGGAGAAGGCGCAGGAGAAAAAGAAAAAGACGAAGAAGAAGAAGAAAGAGAGGTGATGGTGATGGAGGAAACAACAGGAATAGAAAGAAAACGGGATGAAGATGGAGAAGGAATGAAGGGATAAGATAACAACAGGATGAAGTGACAAAGAAGTGGAAGAAAAGGAGGTATAGGAGGAAACTAGAGAAAAATAGGAACTCTCTCTCTCTCTCTCTCTCTCTCTCTCTCTCTCTCTCTCTCTCTCTCTCTCTCTCTCTCTCTCTCTCTCTCTCTCTCTCTCTCTCTCTCTCTCTCTCGAATAAATAAAAACATGAACGGGAATTATTCGTTCCCTATATTCTTAATTTAACTTGTCATAGTTAATCTCCTCCTCCTCCTCCTCCTCCTCCTCCTCCTCCTCCTCCTCCTCCTCCTCCTCCTCCTCCTCCTCCTCCTCCTCCTCCTCCTCCTCCTCCTCCTCCTCCTCCTCCTCCTCCTCCTCCTCCTCCTCCTCCTCCTCCTCCTCTAGCACAGGTAAAAGAAGATATTTTTGCAACTTTCACCTGTTGCACCAGTCAAGCGTGGCCGACATACTAGGCATTCATTACCTCCTCCTCCTCCTCCTCCTCCTCCTCCTCCTCCTCCTCCTCCTCCTCCTCCTCCTCCTCCTCCTCCTCCACCTCTTCTGTGTTTTCTCTTTCCTATGTCTCTTACTTTACATTATAATTGTACTTTATCACCACCACCACCACCACCACCACCACCACCACCACCACCACCACCACCACCACCACCACCACTACTACTACTACTACTACTACTACTACTACTACTACTACTACTACTACTACTACTACTACTACTACTACTACTACTACTACTACTACTACTACTACTTCTTCTTCTTCTTCTTCTTCTTCTTCTTCTTCTTCTTCTTCTTCTTCTTCTTCTTCTTCTTCTTCTTCTTCTTCTTCTTCTTCTTCTTCTTCTTCTTCTTCTTCTTCTTCTTCTTCTACTACTACTACTACTACTACTACTACTACTACTACTACTACTACTACTACTACTACTAGTGGTATTAACTATAGAAAGCTTTAGAAATTATCCTCGGATCTTGAACTTTGAGAAAAAAAGCGATCATTTCTTTCAATGTTTACAGATATAATTAAGATTGTCTTTCTTTATGTTTGCTGCGTGACTGTCGAGAGAGAGAGAGAGAGAGAGAGAGAGAGAGAGAGAGAGAGAGAGAGAGAGAGAGAGACAGTACCAGTAATTTAAAGGAATCGATGAAATAATGTATAATAACAGGATTTTTTAATTACTTTTTATTTTTTTGTGTTTATTTTGATTTGTTTTTATTTATTTATTTTTTTTTTATGCGAATGTTTCAGTGTGCTTAGAATGGAGTAGTGAATTGCGTTGGTGTAATTGTGATTGATGGTTGCAATAACGGTGTCGTGTTTATTCTTGCCTTGCTTCATCATAATTCAGGAAGTTGCATTAATGTTTGTGTGTTTGTCTCGCTTATTGTGTTACTGTAATGGTGCTGTGGGTGACATCTCTTCTTAACAGCTGACTTACTTGTGTTACTGTAATGGTGCTGTGGGTGACATCTCTTCTTAACAGCTGACTTACTTGTGTTACGGTAATAGTGCTGTGGGTGACATCTCTTCTTAACAGCTGACTTACTTGTGTTACTGTAATGGTGCTGTGGGTGACATCTCTTCTTAACAGCTGACTTACTTGTGTTACTGTAATGGTGCTGTGGGTGACATCTCTTCACTACAGACTTACTTCATATCGTCATTAAGTTATATAAATTCTTGTTTACTTGTTTATTTTTTTCATGTTAATATTTTAGTAATGTATAATCTCATCTTGTTACTTATGATTATAACGTTTCGTTAACTGTTATTTATTTATTTATTTATTTATTTATTTATTTATATATCTATATATTCATCTGATTTAATTTTGTATCTATGTTCATCTTATTTATTTTTGTGTCTGTATATTCATCTTATTTATTTTTTTATATAAAAGTTGTGAGTTTAAACTACTAAATAACAAATTTGACATCGTAAATTTATTTCCTACATTACCAAGTGTATGATTGCTTGTTAATATTTTTCCATCCCAACATATATTATATCATTTTTCTTGATTATTCATGTGTTTGTGATCATTAAGGAACTAAAGAATATCAAATTATTTTCTGGGTTTTTATGTTCTTACTGTCTTTCATACTTTTCTCTGGTAAACACTGGAACATCCTGCCTGATTTCCAACTTCCTATGACTTCACTTCATTCAAGAGGAAGGTTTCAAGACATTTGTCCCTGTCCTTTGGCTAATTCCATCGGCTTTATAAGGAGACTGGCAACTGAATGGACTTTTATTTTTCTTTATATTTTTGTTGCCCTTGCCCAGTCCTCAAATAAAAAAAAAAAAAGCTGGTTGGTGTATTTTTGTGTTTATTCATTGTTTTATACATATTTTTTTTCATCACCAGCTCCTACACATGATATTGTCTTACTTATCTCCACATCGTTGCTATAATTATGAAACTAATAGGCACGGAATTAAGTCCATTTAACTTCCTAGTTCGTCATATTTCTTGTTAATCTTTCTTTTTCCATCATCTGTGTGTACTTTTCATATTTATCTTTATACTTTCTTTCTATAATTGAAAAATATACGAAATCATCTTCAGCTTATTACATTTCTTACTGTATTGTCTTGTTAACATACTTTCATTGTACATTGATTTATGTATCTTCACTATTAACACCTTCAGTATCATGTCGCGTTTCCATATTCATTCTGCTTACTATTTGGTGGTTTTATACAGCTTCAGAAACTTATGAGGGGGGTTTAAATAGTGAAGACTGTGGCCATTAACCTTCTGACCTCCATACACCCTTCCTGATGTCAATAAAATGGTCTAATCAAACACAAATCTAAAGGTAAAACTGTGTCCCGGTATTGAAGCGGTCAACACGCACACATTCCTTTTTTCCTGATTTATTTCCCCAGTATTTGTTTGCTATCTTGCTTAACTATAAAGAAACTAAGAAAAACGAAATTATCTTAAACTTTTCATATTTTTGTTAGCATATCGTGTATATTTCTTCTTTCTTTCTTTTTCATTCATTTTTTTCTTTCTTTATCACCTACGTATAGTATTTTCTTGTTTACTTTCTCATGGCCGCCATAATCTTACACACACACACACACACACACACACACACACACACACACACACACACACACACACACACACACACACACTCAAAGGACAAAGTGGAAAGCGAGCGTCCATAAACATTTTCAGGGAAACTTACCTAATTTGCTTCATTCCTGGAGTTTATTGTCTAATTCTGTGTTAATGAGGACAGTAAACACACACACACACACACACACACACACACACACACACACACACACACACACACACACACACACACACACACACACACACACACACACACACACACACACACCCTTCTCTTTCTATTTATTATTTTCCTCTCTCTCTCTCTCTCTCTCTCTCTCTCTCTCTCTCTCTCTCTCTCTCTCTCTCTCTCTCTCTCTCTCTCTCTCTCTCTCTCTCTCTCTCCATTATCTCAAATCTTCACTCTCTTATCTTAATTTCCAGGCTTCGTGTCCTTCTTGTCATCTTCATTCCACTTTGCATTGTTCCCGTGTTATTTTCTCTCTTTTTCTCTCCTCCCCTTCGTCTTGTCATGCTCACTCTAAACTTGTCGGTTCTTGTTCTCATTATCTTGTCCTTCCCACAACAATTTTTTTTTTCTTCTTTTTTTCGTGGGTGAACTTCAGACATAAATTCCTCCTAATCATGATGCGTCTGTTGTCTGAAGAGAGAGAGAGAGAGAGAGAGAGAGAGAGAGAGAGAGAGAGAGAGAGAGAGAGAGAAGGAAATAATTGAGGGAAGTGTAGAATTTGACTTAGGGAACGAATAGGAGGAGGAGAGTTGAGGGAAAAAGAAAGAAGGAGGTGGATTGGAAAAGTAGGAATAATGAAGATAGTAGATAACAGATAGAGAGGATAGAAAATGTTATGAGTAAGAGAGAGGAAAGAAATGGGTGAGCCACTGATTGGTAGAGTGGTAGAGTGAGTGAGCGAATT
>NC_059277.1:14343319-14348319 GCF_017591435.1 Portunus trituberculatus
GAGAGAATGTTTGTTGTCTATTGTATTTTATGAAGTGAGGAAGAGGAGAAGGAGAAATAAGAAAATGAAGAGGAGGAGGAAGAGAAGGAGGAATGGGAGGAAGATTGAAGATAGTGAAGAAAATGAGAGAATCCTTTTGTCTGTATTATTTGATCGATTGAGGAGGAGAAGAAGGAATAAGAAAAAAAAACATGAGGAGGAGGAGGAGAAGGAAAATTAAAGTAGAATGTCAGGGAATAGAAGTAGGAGAGGAAAAGTGTTCAATAAAGTAGGAGGAGGAGGAAGAAGAAGAAGAAGAAGAAGAAGAAGAAGATTAACAAGGAACGAAAGAAAGGAATGATCTCTAAAAAGGTTCTTATGGAAGGTTATACAGACTGAGACGATGTGATTAGTAATGGGAGGATTAGGAGGAGGAGGAGGTAGTGGTGATGGTGGTGGTGGTGGTGGTGGTGGAAGCAATCAGCCTGCCACATGACCGCACTCAACACATTCCCTGGCGTGCAGTCATCGTCGGCTCGTCATGGGGAAAAAATGACAGTAAAAGTAATTAGAGGCTAAAAACTGCACCTGACCTTACGTAACACAGTGTGACAGCTGAACGCAACCTTGCTTAATATAGCGTAAAGATATGCCGTCACCTTACCTGGTATAACGCAATCTAATCTAATCTTTAAGCTATTCCTAACCTAAACCTACTTCATTTGATCTGATTGTACATGACTTCTCATCGTAACTTAACCTAACGTAAGGTGACTTCATCTAAGAAAATCTAAGAAAACATTACGCAAGATTAGATTAATTTTACACAACCTTATCCTTCCTGACCTTACCCTACCCTACTTTGCCTTTCCTTACCTTACCTAACCCAACCCAACCCAACCCAACCTCACCTCACCTGACCTCACCTGACCTAACATACACGTACTTCTATTAGAGCAAAAGAGAACAATGCAGCACCGTCAGTGGATTGTTGATTGTTACCTGCAGAAGACGCGGGAAGGTGGAGGGAACTGAGAAAGGAGAGAGAAAAGGTGATAAAGGAATTTGAGGAAGAAAGAAATAAGAAAGGTGCAATATTTATAGATTTGATTGAATTATGTGTTTTTATCTTATTTGTTCAATTGTCTTTTGGTAGCAGGAATAGTGGTAGAGGTGGTAGTAGTAGTAGTAGTGGTAGTGGTGGTGGTGGATGAAGACGAAGTGGAGGTAACAGTAAAGGAGATGTTATATAATTGATAGAGGTAATTACAGTAAGGGAAAATTAGGAGGAGGAGGAGGAGGAGGAGGAGGAGGAGGAGGAGGAGGAGGAGGAGGAAAGCACAAAGTAGTTGAAACAAGAGGTAAAGAAGGAGAAGGAAGGAATATAAGTAGAGTAGCTGAAGGAAGAGGAGCAGGAGCAGGAGGAATAGCAAGGAACAATAAGGAAGCCCGAACAGTAGATTTGGAGGTCCAAGCCAGACACATTTGAGTAACTATTTCATCAGTGTAATTGACAGAATAGTACACCTGGAGGAGGAGGAGGAGGAGGAGGAGAAAGAAGTCAAAGTATAACTGTAGAAGACAATATAGATGGAGGAAGAGGAAGAAAAAGAAGACACAATACAGCTAGAGGAGGAGAAAGTGTAGGGAGAGGAAAAGAAAAAGAAGAACAGTTGATTTACGTAGGAGGAGGAGGAGGAGGAGGAGGAGGAGGAGGAAGCGTAGGTGGAGAGAAAAGATCGTGTGGGTGAAAGAGAAGCTGACATGAGCATGTGAGTGGAGAGAGAGAGAGAGAGAGAGAGAGTGAGTGGGTGGGTCTCGGTGGCTACAATCGATCATTCGGGCGTTCACCAGTCGATGGCGGGAGTCAGTTACGAAGTTAAGGTATTGGATGTGTGGCGCCATCTGTTATACACTGCCAGCTGGTCACCCTCGTCCCCGCTGCATTGCCCCCGGCCCTCTCATCACTGCTGCTTCTTATCTTTGCTTCTATTTTTTTCTTCTCCTTGTCCTATTTTTTTTTCTTCAATTCATGTATTTTCTTTCATTTCTTGTTCTATGTATTTTTTTTTTCTCTTTTTTCCTTATCTTCGCTTGTATTTTTTTTCTTATTTTTTTAATTCTTGTATTTTCTTTCATTTCTTGTTCTCTATTTTTTTTCCTTTCCCTTTCTTCATTGTTGCTTCATATCTTTGTTTCTTCTATATATTTATGTTTTTCTTTTCCTTGTCTTTTTCTATTATTCTTGTATTTTCTTTCATTTCTTGTTCTATATTCTTTTTCTCTTTTTTCCTTTCCTTTTCTTCATTGCTTTTTTCCTTATATTTCTTCTATTAATTCCTTTTTCTTTCATTTCTTGTTCAATGTATTTTTTTCTCTTTTTCCTTTCCCATTTCTTGCCTGGTTATTCTACTCTTCCTTTTTTTTTCCTACCATTTCTTATCTTATTTTCTTTCCTCCTTATGTATTTTTTTCTCTTTTCCTGTTCCATTTCTTGTCTCATCTTTCTCATCCTCTTGCTTCTTCTCATTTCTTGTTTTGCATCTTCATCTTCGTTCCATGATTCTCTCTCTCTCTCTCTCTCTCTCTCTCTCTCTCTCTGCCGATCTATCTTTAAAATTTTCTATACCTTTTCTTATCTCTTATCTGTCTATATATCCTACTAATTACTCGTATCTTATTACTTTATATAATGATTGTTATATATGATTATTTTTTATGTACCGTCTTAATTTTTTTAATTCCATTTCCTTAGCATCCCTGTATGCATTCACCTACATAACCCAGCCTTACCTCACCTCACTTCACCTCACCTCACTAGCTTCTTAATAACTTTCTATATATCATCTCAACTTTCCTCTCTCTTCCTTACCCTCCCTCATTCAATATCCTTAACATCCCAGTATGCATTCACTAACCTAACCTAACCTAACTGAACCTCACCTCGACTCACCTCACTTCACCTCACCTCACCTCACCTGTCGCTTCCTCATCGGTGTGTCTCTTTACTACTCAGCACTCACAATATTTTCTTCCTTCTCTGCCTCACTTCGAGTCTGGACAAGCCAAGGCAAGGAAGCAGGTGGATGTGGGGAGAGGTCTCAAGACTTAGTGTTGCCCCTGTTCTCCGGTGAGACCAACAGCCAGGGTAGGCCTAGGCATCCCAGCACCTCAGAAACGTTACTCAGCACCCAGAAACGTTACTCAGCACTCAGAAACGTTGCTCAGCACTCAGAAACGTTGGTCAGCCTTCAGAAACATTGCTCTGGAACGTTTTCACCCCTTGAGACCTTTTTGCACTTAAAGAATATTACATCTGTGGCACCTAAGAAACTTTTTTTTTCGCTTAAAATGACGTTTATTCTTCTACAAACGTTTTAGCACATCAGGAGCATTTTACGAACGTTTAGCACTTTATAAATGTTTTTTGGCACTTTGTAAACTTTTCAACGCCTCGGGAATGTTATCAGCACTACATGTACATTTCTATCTTCTGAGGAACGTTTTTAACACTAGTAATGTTTTTTTTCCAGCACTGAGAGAAAGCCTTAGGTTAGCAAATGCCTGACTAGGCACTTTTCAGCACCACAGCAACACTCACAGCACACAGAGAAAACTCATGCATGGTCTGCACACCAGCAGCTTCATCACAGCGCATAGAACGTTGATGCAACCACGTTTTATTTCAGTCAGCCACAAAGTAAAGAAAGCTTCAGCATTTCACATCCCATCACGCAGCACCAAGCACCCCACGCTAAGCACTCAGGCACTAAAGGCAACACTCTTAAGCACCACTGCACAAACACGCTTCCCAGGCTGTCAGGCAGCACGAGGAACGTTTGCAAGTCATAAAACGTTTCTCTTAAAGATAACTCTTGGATGTTTACTCCTTGAGAAACACAAGTAATTATGAACATTTATATATATATATATATATATATATATATATATATATATATATATATATATATATATATATATATATATATATATGACAGATTGGTAGATTGATAGATATATAGATAGATGAATAAAAGCACCAGAGAACGTTTACATGTCATGAAATGTTCTTTTAAATATGACTCGTGGACATTTATCGAGGATCTTTTTCAAATACACATGTGCAGCACCTAAACATTAGAAATATGTTTTGTTCATTTATTGTTAATGTTATTTTTTAAAGTATTGAAGCATCTTGCTGGAATATTTTTAACTTAAAATTAGTTAGAAATATACACTGCTTGAGAAACGTTTCTATACTCATGAGGAAGCATTAGGAACGAGTTTTGCTATAGCTCGCCAACACCATTCTGGAACTTTTGACTCACGATAGACGTTTGGAATGTATTTATGGAATGTATTTATGAACGTTGCATTGTTATGAAAAAGGAGTTCTGTAAATGTAAATATAAAATGACCTGGAAAAAAACCCCTCTTAACTCATTCCCTGCTGTACAAGAACATGAAAATAAGGCAAACTGCAAGAAAGCTTCAGTCCTACACGTGTCTGTCCCTGTATGAAACTTACCCACATTCACTTCCATCTGCCTTCAGACACAATCGTTCTACTGTCGTCTCTTCAATTAATCTTTATAGCCTGAGAAACACAAAAATAAAGGCTTTTCTCTATTCCTTCCCCGTGAGGCCTTGCAGACATCTTGCACGGTACTCTAAATGCTATTAGAGGTTGACCGTGATAGTGAAAGGATTAAACGTAGATATGAATGCTTTTGATAAACGTTCTTTACTGTAAATGTTCCCTAAGTGTAAATGTGACGTTAAGAAGAAAAATTTTTATAGATATTAAAAAGCAAATGTTGAATTAGGGCAGGTTAGGTTAGGTTAGCTAAGGTTAGGTTGATTTAAAGGTCACCATTTCTCTCTCTCTCTCTCTCTCTCTCTCTCTCTCTCTCTCTCTCTCTCTCTCTCTCTCTCTCTCTCTCTCTCTCTCTCTCTCTCTCTCTCTCTCAGGCACTCCATCGATCTCCAATGAGTGAATCGGAATGCTGGTGACGTTTTTA
>NC_059277.1:14370819-14388319 GCF_017591435.1 Portunus trituberculatus
TTGTTGTTGTTGTTGTTGTAGTAGAAGTAGTGGTGCTAGTAGTAGTAGTAGTGATGCTAGTAGTAGTAGTAGTAATTTTTTTTTTTTTTTTTTTTACGTAGAGAAGAGGGCCAGCCAAGGGCAAAAAAAAGAAAGTTAAAAAAGGCTAGTAGTAGTAGTAGTTGTTGTTGTTGTAGTAGTGGAAGTAGTGATGCTAGTAGTAGTAGTAGTTGAGAAGAGAAAAAAGAGTAACAGGCAGACTGATTTAAAAACATAATTGCTACTGAAAGTTTAAATTAAGTAAAACAACAGCAACCACCACCACCACCACCACCACCACCAGACACTCACTCACGCACTCGTACACTCATGAATACCACGCAACGCCTCACGTGGGTTGCCGCCTTGCCTCGCCTTGCCTGAGTGCATGACGGGTGGGACAAGCGCTGCGCCTCCCATCCAATCAAGTAGAACATCACTCCAACACACACACACACACACACACACGCACACGCACACGCACACACACACACGTTACTGTCTTATAATTTTATTAAGTCCTTTGAAATTTTGGTCATCGTAAGTATTCCAAATCTTTCGCGACCCTAATTTTACTTTTTATTCCACCACACACACACACACACACACACACACACACACACACACACACACACACACACACACACACACACACACACACACACACACACACACACACACACTCCTGACAGTTGGACCCCCCGAGCACACACCTCATAAATTTACTACCCCTAGTACCCTCCCCAGTGCTTCCGTGCCCCCCCTCCCCTCCTTCACTCCAGCCCCCTCCCGGCCAGCCTCTCTCAGCCTCACAAGCCACAAGTCTCGCTGAAGTGAAATCTTGAAGTTTAATGTGACTTTACGATTTTCTATGAATCAGTGAGCTGTCTTCATTTGTTTATACCCGGCCGGATTCTCTCTTGACTCCCCTGCCTGCTTTCCTCTGCCCTTTTTTACTCTCGCTTTTCTGCTTATCCCTGCATTCCTTCCCTGTAAACCTCCCTGCCTACTGTCTCTTTTCAGTCCTTTACTTATCCTTCTTTATCTCTCCCCTGCTTATCTTCCCTGTCTGCTTTCCTCTGCCCTTTTTTACTCTCGCTTTTCTGCTTACCCCTGCATTCCTTCCCTGTAAACCTCCCTGCCTACTGTCTCTTCTTAGTCCTCTGCTTATCCTTCTTTATCTCTCCCCTGCTTATCTTCGCTGTCTGCTTTCCTCTGCCTTTTTATTTTTACTCTCGTTTATCTGCTTACCCCTGCATTCCTTCCCTGTAAACCTCCCTGCCTACTGTCTCTTATTAGTCCTCTGCTTATCCTTCTGTATCTCTTCCCTGCCTGCTTTCGTCTGTTTTTTTGACACTCGCTTCTCTGCTTAACCCTTTATTGTTTCCATGTAAACCTCCCTGCCTACTGTCTCTTCTCAGTCTTCTCCTTATCCTTTTCTATCTCTCCTCTGCCTATCTTATTCTCTCTCTTCCTAATTCATCCCTGCCTTCCTTCCTTTTATCATTTCTTAACTCTTATTCCTTTGCCGGTTCTCCTCTGCCTAACCTCTCCTTGTCTGTCCTCTTTCTTCTCTTTCCTGTCTATTTCTATCTCTTCTTTACCGTGTCATACCTTCTCTACTCTTTCTTCTGTTCCTACCTTCGTCTGTCTTTCTAACCCTTTTCCTTCTTTTCGTATCCTCTATCTACCCTTCCCAAATATTTTCCCTTGCCAGCCCTCCCTTCCCTAACCCTCCCTCCCTATCACTCCTTTACCTTACTCTCCCCTCCTCTTCCTCCTCCTCCTCGAAACACACTGAACCTATTGCTCTACATACGCCACCTACACAACTTTACAATCTTAACCTAGAAACGACCTATACAAAGCCTTATGATTCACACGTCTCTCCCAGCCTGTACCTGTACCTTTACCTGTAGCCATCCATACTTATCTACACAGTAAGCTTCTTGAGTACTGAAGCCTTGTTAACCCCTTCAGTACTGTGACGCATTATTATCATGAATTTTGGGTATGATTAGCTATATTGACATTAGGAAGGGTCTATGGAGGTCAGAAGATTAATGGCCAGAGTCTTCACTATTTTATTCCTCACATGCGATTCTGAAGCTGTAGAAATTCGCCAGATAGTAACCAGAATGAATGTAGAAACGTTTCATGGTATTAAAGGGTTAAACTATCACTACAATGGTCTGTTAGTCCTTTTGTCTGTAAGCCTCTTGAGTACTGAAGCCTTGTTAATCCCTTCAGTACTGTGACGCATTTTTATCATGAGTTTTGGGTATGATTAGACATATTGACTTTAGGAAATGTCTATGGAGGTCAGAAGATTAATGGCTAGAGTCTCCACTATTTTATTCCTCACATGCGATTCTGAAGCTGCAGAAATTCGCCAAATAGTAAGCAGAATGAATGTGGACACGTGTCTTGATACTAAGGGGTTAAGCTGTCACTAGAATGGGCATCTGTTAGCCCTTTGTCTGCTACTACCGCTTCTTCTCCGCTTTGTTCTATAGTCTCGTGTAAGGTTTGAGGATATTGAACTATTGCATTCACAACTGAAGGTGGTGCCCAGTGTGTAGTGAAGCTTTTTAGAACTTGTAGCTTAATTTTTGATGAGTGAAATTGAGTTGGGTTGATGAAAAATGGAATTATATATACAATTAGCAGTCAGAGAGAGAGAGAGAGAGAGAGAGAGAGAGAGAGAGAGAGAGAGAGAGAGAGAGAGAGAGAGAGAGAGAGAGATGGAAACACTCTAAACCAGCAATGTCTTAACGTCTTCAGTACCATGACACGTTTTCATATTTATTTTGCTTTCTGTATGGTGATTTTATACAGCTTTAGAAACTTATGGTGGGGGAGGGGCGTTAAAATAGTGAAGACTGGCCATTAATCTTCTGACCTCCATAGACCCTTCCTAATGTAAATAAAATCGTCTAATCACACTCAAAACTCAAGGTAAAAAATGCGTTCCAGTAATGAAGGGTTTAAGCTTGGACACTACAACTATTGCAGGTAAATGTTACTAAGCGGTAATTAAAACAAAGAGATGTGATGTTTGTTATATTTGGGTCATTTAAAATTGGGTTTCCAAATGTCCTTCCTTTTGTTGGTGTTTGTCAGGAAGCAGTAATCTCAAAAGGAAAGTAATTATTGCCTTAGTCAGCAGAAAGAGCCGAGTTTTATGTGGGAATTAAGCTCAGAATCTTATATTTTTTGTATCTTTTGGAAGCATTAACTAAAAAACGTGATATTTGTGTGTTTGTCACCTAGAAAGAGAAGAGCTTTGTGCAGAGACTGTGTTGTGTCTCTTCTCGTACTCCACATTATTTCTCCCAAGTAGCTTATCCATCCTGACCTTATCATCGCCTTAGGAATATGAAAATGTTAAAAAAGGGTAAAGTAGCATTATTTTGTGGCAAGATGGACATGGTTCCCAGACGCTCATCTTCACTCGAGTGCTGCTTTGCCTCTTGAAGGGTTTGATTTTTTTTACAGATGACATTACGAGAAGTTAAATTACTCTTATCCTTGCTAGTAATTTACTTATTCTGATCTTGTATTAGCTTAGGAAATATATAAAGAGTCGTATTTTGCCACCTTGTATAAACAGAAAGAAGCGAAATTAACCCCTTCAGTACCATGATGCGTTTCCATATTCATTTTGCTTACTATTTGGTGATTTTATACACCCTCAAAAACTTATGTGGGGATTAGAATAGTGAAGACTGTGGCCATTAATCTTTTGCCCTCCATAGACCCTTCTTAGTGTCAATAAAATGGGTTAATCACACACAAAAATCAAGGTAAAGGTGCGTCCCAATACTGAAGGGTTAATGGAGGAATTGGCCTGTAAATCTTGCCTTACTCTACCTTCCCTCTCATTAACTTCAAATTACTGATACTTTTCTTAACATTCACCTCAAAAAAAAAAAAAATAAATAAATAAATAAATAAAAGTAAAGAAAAATCCATCTTCCTTTTCTTTTCTTATACGTCATTTCTCTCAAAGCCAAAAACTCTCATTTTCTCACTCTCTCCAAAAAATGTTCCCTTTCCCACCGAACCTAAGAGCTCCGTTAAGTCAAAGAGTTCCTCACTAGAAACTTTTCCCTTCCTTCCCTTTCTTTTTCTCTTTCCTTTTCACACAGACACACACTGCTTTCTTATTTTGCCGAATACACTTTTTTTCCCCTCTCGTTTTGTGTGCTCTATTTGTTGTTGTTGGTGGTGGTGGTGGTGGTGGTGGTGGTTTTGTTGTTGGTGGTGGTGTTGTTGATGGTGATGTTGTTGTTGTTGTTGTTGTTGTTGTTGTTGTTGTTGATGTTGCTCTTCTTCTTTCTTCTTCTTCTTCTTCTTCTTCTTCTTCTTCTTCTTCTTCTTCTTCTGCTCCTGCTCCTGCTCCTGCTCCTGCTCCTGCTCCTCCTCCTCCTCCTCCTCCTCCTCCTCCTCCTCCTCCTCCTCCTCCTCCTCCTCCTCCTCCTCCTCCTCCTCCTCGCTGTCACACTCACACGCCCCTTCACTTCTTATTAATGCCTTCAGTTTCGCAGCCACACCACTCTTTAACCTAAAAACGTTTTTCTCTTCCTCTCCACCCGTTCTCCATCCCCCTTACCTCCACTCGCGGTATTGGAGAGGGGCGTCGCTCCCCACACCTTTAATCATGCTTGAAGGTGACAGTTCCTCCACGTGAGGGAATGAGAACTCTGCCCCCTCCCCACCCACCCACCCCTTTCACCCTGACGAAGGTGGTGAAGGTGGCGGAGAAGGTGAGGAAGGGGAAAGGTGACCTGAAGGTGTACGTGACTCCACTATATTCATTACTGCAGTTAGTGTACTTAAATGCTACTATTGGTACTATAACTACCTCATTTTACTGTTGCTTCTACTGTGGGTGATCATTTTACACGTCCTCCTGCTACTATTTGTAATGTAGGGACTTAATTTCACTATACTATTACTTCTGTGGCTACTGGGATTCATTATTGTCATTGCTACTACTGTGCTTATCTTCTTTACGTGTCCTCATATTGCTATCACCTCTTTACCTGTTTCATTTCACTGCAATTACTACTACAGTTTTCCAATTGGCTTCACTGTTTCTACTATAACTGCTTATTTGTCTTACTACTACTGTGGCTGCTTATTTAACTGTTATCACTACTACTACTACTACTACTACTACTACTACTACTACTACTACTACTACTGTGGCTACCTTACCTTACCTTACCTTACGTATCCTCATTATACATCAAAACACTTAACAAAACCGCATTCCTTATTATTTCACTTATTTCTTCCTTATATTCACGTACTTGTTTCCGTATCACTCACACTAATATTCACTTCTCTCTCCCTCGCACTCTCATCTCACCACCTCATACTCACACACTACTCCAAAGACTTGCTCCACTTCACAAACCGCACTCACCAATACTTCTAACAGACTTCTAACCTTACATTTACTCATTCCTCTAACGATCAACACAACAAACACTCAAACCCATAAACCTCATTTTTAACACATTTTACTTATTCCCTCACGCATCTACACACTTCTAATCAAGAGCTACACTCATACACACTACATACTTCACCTCACTCCCTCACACCGTTAGTCACACCTCATATAGTCCCCAAGCCCCAGACTCGCGGCAGATGGTGCAGTCGGGCAGCGAGGAAGTGGAATCAAACTATAAATACACACCATGAGACCAGTTGTTGCCTGCATGGTGACTGGTGGACGGGACCCGGATGTCACGCGCCCGCACCACACCACACCAAGCCAGCGCTCACCATACCGCACTTCAAACAAGATTATACCACATAACTTCAGAGCACACTAAAGCACAACACATTACACCCCACACCAGATTAGGTTAGACCACACCACATCACACCACACCACACCACACCACACCACACCACATCACACCACACCACACCAGACAAGATTATACTACATCACGTCAGACTACACTAAAGCACAACACAATACACCCCACACCAGATTAGGTTAGACCACACAACACACACCACACCACACCAGACAAGATTATACCACATCACACCACACCACACCACACCACGACAGACAAGATTATACCACATCACACCACACTACACCACACCAGACAAGATTATACCACATCACACCACACCACACCAGACAAGATTATACCACATCACACCACACCACACCACTCTAGACCACACCACACTAGACGAGATTAAACAAGAGCTAACTAAACCATACCACACCAGAACTTACTAGACCACACTCCACCACGCCACACTGAGTCAGCAGGAACAGTTTACACACGTTTATAAGCGAGGATAACAGGTAGAAATTGTCATGTTTTATGTTGTGACTAGCAGTATCAGTACACGTTTTTATATTCATTCTTTACAAACATGCATGGGATTAAAATAGTGAAAACTCTTGCCATTAGACTTCTGACCTCCATAGACCCTTCCTAATGTAAGTAAATTTGCCTAATCACACGCAAAACTCAAGGTAAAAATGCGTCCCGGTACTGAAGGTGTTAGTGGCTTCCTTCACTGTATATATATTCTTGCACAAAACATTACCGGAAATTTGACACTTTTATGCATCACGTCACACAATCTCTCTCTCTCTCTCTCTCTCTCTCTCTCTCTCTCTCTCTCTCTCTCTCTCTCTCTCTCTCTCTCTCTCTCTCTCTCTCTCTCTCTCTCTCTCTCTCTCTCGGTCAAGTCTTCGTTTATAAATGATTTGTGCCAAGCAACCACAGAGAGAGAGAGAGAGAGAGAGAGAGAGAGACAGAGACAGAGACAGAGACAGATTTAACATTGACCTTATACCGTAACACCTGCACCCTCACCAGGTAAACTCTAGCCAGGTGACCTCCCTATGTTTACCTGGTCACGTGACACACCTGGGGAAGCTGCACCAACACTGGAGGTCGGCAAGTCTAAACACCTCCACGTCTTATTTTCTCTCCTGTTTAGTCTCTCGTGGAATATATTTGAGGTTTCCAAGGTTGTGTCTGTTATTCTAGTGGTGGTTTAGGCAGTTTCAGTGGAAAATGACCCCTTAACAGGCTCTAGTTGAAGGTATTTGAGTTTTTCAAGGATTTTTTTTTCTCTATTTTCGTGATTCTGCTTGTCCTGCTGAAAAAAAAAGATGGTAATGTAATTCTTTTTATAGGTTCCTTTAGTCGTTTTTTTTTCTTCCTTCTTCTTCTTCTTCTTCTTCTTCTTCTTCTTCTTCTTCTTCTTCTTCTTCTTCTTCTTCTTCTTCTCCTCCTCCTTCTCCTCCTTCTCCTCCTCCTCCTCCTCCTCCTCCTCCTCCTCCTCCTCCTCCTCCTCCTCCTCTACTACCACCACCACCACCACCACCGTCACAGCAAACCAGTCATTCAGCGTGTGAAGACTCGTTATGAGGTGGAATAAAACATTAACGTTGATAATAAGCGGTTTCTTCCCACTCGGCTTACTCCTTGTTGTTTTAGCGCGATAAGAGAGAGAGAGAGAGAGAGAGAGAGAGAGAGAGAGAGAGAGAGAGACCTATTATATTTCTATTCATACGAGTAATGTTTGTGTTTATATCGTGGGAATATTGGTGTTGTGTTTGCTGGTGAGGAGTGAGTGGTGGTGGTGGTGGTGGTGGTGATGGTGGTGGTGGTGGTAAGTTGAAGCGTTTATCATTATTATTTTTATTGTTATTATTATTATTATTATTATTATTATTATTATTATTATTATTATTATTATTATTACTACTACTACTACTACTACTACTACTACTACTACTACTACTACTACTACTACTACTACTACTACTACTACTACTACTACTACTACTACTACTACTACTATATCTGAGGCAGAGCGACTAAGGTAACACAAATATAGTCTAAATATATATAAACTAATAAAAAGAACTTGCCAATTTGCCGTTTTTTCAGAGAGAGAGAGAGAGAGAGAGAGAGAGAGAGAGAGAGAGAGATGCCTAAAATAGAGGCTCATGTTCTATATATGCCCGGATCTTTAGTAGCAATAGTAGTAGCAGTAGTAGTAGTAGTAGTAGTAGTAGTAGTAGTAGTAGTAGCAGCAGCAGCAGCAGCAGTAGCAATAGTAGAGGTATGAGTATTAGGAGCACAAGTGACAGTATAAGCGTGTGATGGCAGTGATAGTGTGCCAGGTGACGAATAAACAACTCCTATCACCACCACCATCATCACCATTAGCAGTATTAACATGAGTTGTGGCAATAATAAGCAATAACAATATCTCGCCACCAGTTTTCCTAGGCGCGTATAAACAGAGAAGCCTTTATAGCCACGCTTACTTAAAAATATAAAGCCAGAACTATAGAACAAAAAAAAAAAACAAGGAAGCAAAGAGAAGCAAAGACAGGAACTCATTACCTAAACATTAAGAAAGACACAAACAACATGAGACCTTGAGAGAGAGAGAGAGAGAGAGAGAGAGAGAGAGAGAGAGAGAGAGAGAGAGAGAGAGAGGCGATGACAAGACTCTTCTCACACTCCAAATAGCATTAACTTTAGTCTAAATCTTCACTTTATCATAAATGTAGAATAAAAAAAAATAGTTGTAGTGATTTTAAACACACGAAGAGGAAAAATATGCACCATTAAAATTTATCACGTACGAGAAAGGAAGGCGAATATTTTTATGTGCGATGTAAGTGGCGGTGTGTGTGTGTGTGTGTGTGTGTTATACGAGCATTGAACTGTAGGTAAACACGGCGATAAACAGTGGGAATTAGAGGGAAAGGAGAGCGCAGAGTGTGTTTATGGAGGATATACTTAGCAGAAAGAGAGAGAGAGAGAGAGAGAGAGAGAGAGAGAGAGAGAGAGAGAAGACTACCACACACATACAAACAAATACATCTTTGAAATAGAGATATATCATAAAATCTGACATAATCGAGATCACGTGTCCAGAGAGAGAGAGAGAGAGAGAGGCAGCATCAGTGAAGCATCCTTGGCGTGGGTGCCGCCGCAGGGGAAGCAGGAAGGACAGTGGTGATAATTAGGTCAAGGCCTGAGTGTGTGGCGCCGCTGTGTCTGCTACCAGGAGGGTGTGGCTGCGCTCCCTCATGTCTCCTCTCCCTCCTCTCCCGCACTGCCCCACTCTCACACTACCACACCCCCCGAGCCGCTACACTCCACTGGCCTGCTCTATGTGTGTGTGTGTGTGTGTGTGTGTGTATCTTTATTGTGTGTAGTCATTCAGAAAGTAAAGTTCTTGTAGTGAGCACGTAGCAGCAGAGAGAGAGAGAGAGAGAGAGTGGGGGCGGGGCGGGTTACTGAATATGCTTTCATTTTAGTGCATAGCAAGTAAAAAGAAATAATAGCAGACTATGAAAGAAATAATTCGTACATTGAAGGGATTCACAACTGGGTCAGTGAGATAGGAGGAGGAGGAGGAGGAGGAGGAGGAAAGCAATAAATGGAAGATAAATGATGATGGGAACGAGAAGAAACAAAAAAATAGATGGAACGAAAGAAGAAAGAGAGGAAAAGGAGAGGGAAGTTAAAAATTGATGGAGGTCAAATGGAAGGAGAAGAACTGAAGATTGTGAAAGGAAGAGGAACAATGGAAGGAAGAATGAGAAAAACCAGAAAACTAGACTTGAAGAGAAGAATAGAATAGGATAATGAAAGAGGAGAATAAGAGGAAGAAATTGAAGAATGGAAAACAAAAAAAATGCAAGACAGGTAAATAAATGAGAAGGAATAGAAAAACGGGAGAGGAAAATGAGAAAGAATGGATGAAAGATATAATTGAATACTGAGAGAGAGAGAGAGAGAGAGAGAGAGAGAGAGAGAGAGAGAGAGAGAGAGAGAGAGAGATGAATGGTAATGAAGAGAAAGGGCAAACTAGAGAATAAAAAAAATGAATGAATAGAGGAAAAGAATCAAAACCAAGTAATATAAAAAAGGAAAGAAAAATAGAAGGGAATATATAATGGAAGAAAGAAATGAAAGATGAATTGAAACTAAGAAAGGCACAAAATGAAATAGAAAAATTTTAATTAGAAAGATAAAAATGAAGAAAGAAATAGGAAGAAAAGATGGAAGACAAAAAAGAAATGGTAGAGGAATCAAAATAAGATAAAAAAAATATAAAAAATTAAAACAGAAAATTAACAAAATAGAAGAGAAGAACAAAGACTTCAAACCAAAGAAACGAAGCTCCAGTCATACATTTTCTTTACGAACAAGAAAAGAAAACGTGAAATTAGGTCAAAAAGTCAATATTAATACAGAAGTAAGTGGAGGAAAGATGAAATAAATGAAAACAATAGAAACAAGTGAGGAAAAAGTGGAAACGAGCGAAAAAAATGTGGATATAGGTTAGGAAAAGATGTAGAAATGGTGAAAAGAAAACTAACTAATGTGGGAAAGTGGTTGAAATGAGTGAAAATTAACGGGAATAAGTAAAGAAAAAGTTAACAGATTTGGAAAGAGGTGAGGGAAAGTGAGAAACGTGAATAGTAAAAAATTGGTGATAAAATGTGATAAAAATGTGAAGAAAATAAAAATAAATGCCAAAAAAAAAAGATAAAGGGTAGAATAATATGAAAAAAAAGATTAACCAAAGTAGAAATGGAAGTAATATGGAAAAAGGTAAACGAATAATGAAATAGATGGGAGAAAAGAAAAATAATGAAAAAAAAGTGAAAAAATTATGGGAAAGACCGAATCAATATTGTAATAGATGGGAAAAAAAGGATTAAAAAGCGAAAATAAGTGAGAAAGACTGAATCATTATTGAATTTAATGGGGAAAAAGGATTAAAAAGTGAAAATATGTGGGAAAGACTGCAAATATTGAAATAGATGGGAGTAAAAGGGAAAAGGGACGAAAAAAACTGAAAATATGTGGGAGAGACGAGTAAATTGGAGAAAAGAGAAGAAAAGAACGAAATAAGTTAACATTTTATGGAAAGAAATGTAAAAAGATGGAAAAAAGTGAAAATTTCTGGGGAAGACCGAATAAATTGGATAAGAAAAGGAGAAAATGATAAAAAAAAGTGAAAAGTTTATAGGAAAAGAAAAAATAAATAAATAAAAAAAAGAAAAGTAAGTCAAAAGTGAAAATTTCTGGGAAAGACCAAATCAATTAGAGAAAAAAAAGAAAAGGAAAAAAAGTGAAAAGTTAATAGGAAAAAATGAAAGGAACAAAAAATAAATAAAAATGAAAAAAGAAGTCAGTGAAAATTTGTGGAAAAGATCGAATCAATTAGAGAAAAAAAGAAAAGAAAAAAACGTGAAAAATTGATAGAAAAAGATGGAAAAATTAAAAGAAAAAATACAATAACAAATAAAAAAAAAAAAAAGAAAGAAGTGAGTCATTGGTGCCAGGAACATGAATCAGGCACACCAGAGGACACACATGGCACTGCAACTCCTTTTTTGTGGCACCAGGAAAACCCATTGGCACCAAAACTCATGACACCAGGATCTGTTTGTATTGGCACCGTGTCGCCCCTTGATGGCACTGGTGACCTGCTTGTGGCACTGGTAGACACTGTTGTGGTGTCATAATGGTGTGGTGTAGAGGTGTGATTCAGGGAAGATAATGATTAGGTGTCTTTTTTTTTTTTTTTTTTTTTTTTTTTTGGTCAATTTTGTTGCTGTTGTTGTTGTTGTTGTTGTTGTTCTTGTTCTGCTTTTTTCTTGTTCTTGTTGTTGTTGTTGTTCTTCTTCTTCTTCTTCTTCTTCTTCTTCTTCTTCTTCTTCTTCATCTTCTTGTACTTCTTTTTCTTCTTCTTCTTCTTCTTCTTCTTCTTCTTCTTCTTCTTCTTCTTCTTCTTCTTCACGTATTATTTTTTTTCTCTCTTTCCTATTAACTGTTATTTTCATTGCCTATTAACTGTTATTTTCATTGTGTTCATGTTCTTTTCCTCCTCCTCTTCCTCCTTCTCCTCTTCCTCCTCCTCCTCCTCCTCCTCCTCCTCCTCCTCCTCCTCCTCCTCCTCCTCCTCCTCCTCCTCCTCCTCCTCCTCCTCCTCCTCCTCCTCCTCCTCCTCCTCCTCCTCCTCCTCCTCCTCCTCCTCCTCCTCTTCCTCCTCCTCCTTCCCTTCTCACTTTTTTTTTTTCATCAAGAAACCCGTAAATCAGAGTGGCAGGGGAGAGAGGGAAGGGGAAGTGACACGCCACCACCACCACCACCACCACTGCGCCACACTCCGTCGCCAACTTAAAAAAGAAAGAGAGAGAGAGAGAGAGAGAGAGAGAGAGAGAGAGAGAGAGAAAGAAAAGTGTGAAAAAAAGAATGTTGACTGACACCGTTCTGGGAAAGAAAAACAAATGGAGCAGAGGTTGTAAGAAGGGTTGTAAAAAGTTGTTTAATACGAGACCTGTGTGTGTGTGAGTGAGAGAGAGAGAGAGAGAGAGAGAGAGAGAGAGAGAGAGAGAGAGAGAGGCTGTAAGGAAGAGGTGGAGGTAATTCTCACGACAGAAGATTAGTGGTAATGAGTAGAACGGCTGCAGTCACGGGAATATAGCCACTACATCCTCCTCCTCCTCCTCCTCCTCCTCCTCCTCCTCCTCCTCCTCCTCCTCCTCCTCCTCCTCCCCCATTCCTCTTTTTCTTCTTCTTTTTCTTCGTCTTCGTCTTCGTTTTCTACTGATGCTGCTACTGCTACTACTACTACTACTACTACTACTACTACTACTACTACTACTACTGATACAAGAACATTATACTTACTCATACAAAACCCAAAACCACCACCACCACCACCACCACCACCTCCTCCGTCTCCCTCTTACTCTCTCCTCCTGGCACAGTGTCGCCCTAAGGCTGCGTGTCACCCGAGCCTGATTTATCCACACCTCTGAGATGGATTGGTGGAAAAAAGGGGTAAAAATAAATATGAATAAATGAAAAGAGAGACTGGTGAAAAAACATGATAGAATGAATGAATAAGAGGAAAAAGGTAATAGGTGGAGGAAAAGGTGAGAATAATGTGAGAAAAGGTTAAGAAATGTGGAGAATTGGTGATTAATTAAGAGTGGAAGCGTTGGAAGTAAGTGGATTAGATTAGAAATGAAAAAAAAAAAAGATTGGTGCATTGTGAAAGGAAATGTGGAAAAGGTTAAAAAGTAAAAAAAAAATTATGTAAGAAAGACGAAACAAATATAGAAGAAGGTGAATATGAATGAAAACTCAGAAATAGATCAGTGAAATGGGAAAAGAACGCGTGAAAGGTGAAAAGTATATTGATCTGCTTTTCGGAAAATTTCTTGGTGAAAAGAAATGAAAATGTAGAAAAATGTTTGTTCGGTTTTTAAATTGTTTTAGAGTTGTTACGTAATGAAAGAAGTGAGAGAGAGAGAGAGAGAGAGAGAGAGAGAGAGAGAGAGAGAGAGAGAGAGAGAGACCTACTTACATTTGTATATTTGTCAAGAAAAAAAAAATCCATTCAACTCCATGACAATTTTAGATGCTCTCTCTCTCTCTCTCTCTCTCTCTCTCTCTCTCTCTCTCTCTCTCTCTCTCTCTCTCTCTCTCTCATCACTCTTCCTGTCACCTACGCACCACTTCATACATATGAAATGAATCAACATAAGAGAGAGAGAGAGAGAGAGAGAGAGAGAGAGAGAGAGAGAGATTATTTTGATCTTATAATTATTAGTATAGTTTGTTTTTATCCCTTTTTTTTGCGAGGGAGTTATTAATTTCCTCGTATTTGTCCTAGTCGTCCATTTATCTTTGGAATCAGTCAAGGTGGCGGTGGTGGTGGTGGTGGTGGTGGTGGTGGTGATGATGATGGTAGTTCAGGTTAGTTTTTCTTCCTTTTATTTTTTATTTTTTATTTATTTATTTATTTTTTTTTTTAGGAAAAATTGGAATAAATACAAAACAAATTGGTTCGTGTATTTCTTGTTTTTTTTATACTTATGGTTTTATTTCATGTCTTTAGTTCAGAGTGACTTGTTTTTTTCTTTTCTTCTTTCCTACTTTCATTTATTTTATTTCTTGTTATTCTTCATTTCTTTATTCTCCTCTATTTATTTCATTTCTTTTTATTCTCCATTTCTTCCTACCCTTGTATTGCATGTCTTCAGTTTTTCTATTTTTTCTATTTTATTGATGTGTTTTACTTATTTTTCTTTTCTTTTATTTCATGTCTTCAATTCACAGTTACTTTTTTGCTCTTTTCCTTCTCTCCTAGTTTTGTTTATGTTATTGCTTGTTTTTTTTCACTTAATTCTTACACTTTTTATTTCATTTCAATTTAGATTTACTTTTTTTCCCTATTTTTCTACCTGTTTTTTTTTTTTCTCTTTATTGGTAGTTTTATTTTGTTTCCAGTTCAGAATTACTTATTTACTTTTCCTACTTTTCTACTTTATTTGTTTTATTTTTTTATTTGTTTATCTATTTATTTATTTTTTTTATTATTCCTCTTCATTTCTAGTTTCAGAATTGTTTTTTTTAACCTATTTTTTTTATAACGCTTTACTTTTTGTGACGATAAATATATAGAATTATACTAGTTTCTCTCTCTCTCTCTCTCTCTCTCTCTCTCTCTCTCTCTCTCTCTCTCTCTCTCTCTCTCTCTCTCTCTCGCTCTGTGGTAAAACTTTTCTTCGTATAAATAGTTTTGGTTTCTACGATGTGAAATTTGAACTTTTTTCCCATTTTTTTCCTTTTTTCCCTGCCAGGTTCTACTGTGACAATCTGTGGCAAGGATGTTTATTTGAGCTCTTTTCTTTTCTCTTTTCCCTCTCCAGTTTCAGTTTCCATGATAAATATAAAGTGAAGTCTGTTTCCTCTCTTTATTTTCCTTTTTTTCCTGCCAGCTTATGTTCTAATGTGACCAATTTAGCTTCAGATATTTCCTCTTGTCTTCGTTTTTTTTTTTTTTTTTTTTTTTTTTTTTATTTTTTTTATCGTTTTTATTTTCGTCTCGCGTTATTCTGTCAAGTATTATTTCATTCCGTGTTTTTATTTTTTTTTATTTTTTTTTTTTACTATTTCAATGTCTTCAATTATATGAGCCAGTATTTTTTTGTTCCCTCTATTTTTGTTGTCAGGCTTTTTTTTTTTTTTATCCTCCTTTTACACACACGATGACAAATTTAGACTGTGTATATTTCGCCTTCTCTTCTCTTCTCTTTTTTTTTTCTTTTTTTTTTAGGGATAAATATGTAATGAACCACTTGTTTTTATATATACAACTACTTTTTCTCCCTTTTTTTTTTTTTATGGTGACAAATATAGACCGTGTATATTTCGCCTTTTTTTTTTCTCTTCTCTTCTCTTTTACAGTGTTATTTTTAGTAATATGTAATAAATCCTTGTTTTTTTTAATTTTTCACATCTACTTTTTCTCCCTTCTATTTATTTTTTTTTTTTTTTATGGTGACAAATATAGACCGGTGTGTATATATCATCTTTTACTCTTTTTTTTTTTTTTCTTTCTATTTAGAGCTTTAGTTTCAATGACAATTAATAAGAAAGGGAGCCCAGAGTTCTTCCTGTTTTTTACCTTTGTTTTTCTTCAATTTTTTTCTGTTTAATATTTTCATGGTGTCAAAATATGATTCACTAATTTCGTCTCTCTCTCTCTCTCTCTCTCTCTCTCTCTCTCTCTCTCTCTCTCTCTCTCTCTCTCGCCGTGGGTAAATGTTTGACGCACATGAAAGGGAGCGCCGACCCCCGCCAGGTGTGAAGGGGGGGGAGGAATGGGGAGCAGGTGTAGTGACAGGATAATGAATGGCACCGTGACACTCTTTCTTGCTTAGGGTGTCACGCTTCTCCACTTGATCTTCTTCTTCCTCCTCTTCATCTTCTTTTTCCTCCTCCTCTTCATCTTCATCTTTCGCCTCGTCGTCTTCCTTGTTATTTTGTTTTTAGATATTTTTGTTCTTCTATTTCGTTCAATTCTTTTTTTTTTTCTTCTCTTTCTTCTTCATCATCATCATCATCTTCTTCTTCTTCTTCTTCTTCTTCTTCTTCTTCTTCTTCTTCTTCTTCTTCTTCTACCTCTATCCACCACCACGTCTAATTTTCTGGATTACATTTAAAGAAACTTAGGATTATACAGTTCTCTCTCTCTCTCTCTCTCTCTCTCTCTCTCTCTCTCTCTCTCTCTCTCTCTCTCTCTCTCTCTCTCTCTCTCTCTCGTCGCTAACCTCGATATTTGACTCCTGAGAGGAATAAGGAGAATCGGAGGAGGAGGAGGAGGAGGAGGAGGAGGAGGAAGAAGAAGAAGAAGAAGAAGAAGAAGAAGAAGAAGAAGAAGAAGAAGAAGAAGAAGAGGAAGAGGAGGAATAAAAGTCCATTAAAATGAAGACGACAAATATGACAAGGAAGAATAGATAAAAGAAACGTTGATTGTAGTAGTAGTAGTAGTAGTAGTAGAGGAGGAGGAGGAGGAGGAGGAGGAGGAGGAGGACACTACCACAACCATCACCACCATCATCAGTTACAACGCAAAGTAACAAAACAAAACAAAAACAAGAAAAGAAGACGAAAATGAGGGAGAGCAGTAAGAAGAAGAAGAAGAAGGAACCACCACCACCACCACCACTACCACCACCACCACCACCACCACCACCACCATGTACAAGAACATTAACCATAACAATAAAGAAGCCAAGAAGAGGAAGAGAATTAAGAGAAGGAGGAAGAGGAAGAGAAAGAAGAAGGAATGGGAAGGAAGGAGGAGGAGGAGGAGGAGGAGGAGGAGGAGGAGGAGGAGGAGGAGGAAGAGGAACACATGACCATCCTTAGAGTCACCAGTCCTGAATGACGTCATGATCAATACAGAGTGGTGAGAGTCGCTAGAAGGCGCTCTCTCTCTCTCTCTCTCTCTCTCTCTCTCTCTCTCTCTCTCTCTCTCTCTCTCTCTCTCTCTCTCTCTCTCTCTCCTTTGAATTGTTAATGACGTTACTAATTATTCTTTCTTTCTTTACAGGTAAGTACAGTGACACCTGAGGGAACGAGTGGCGGTCTTGTTTCAGGTGGTAAGTGTGTGTGTGTGTGTGTGTGTGTGTGTGTGTGTGTGTGTGTGTGTGTGTGTGTGTGTGTGTGTGTGTGTGTATTATTTTCTTTCATTAGTTTTATTTTCTATTGGTATATTTGGGTGATATATTTTCTCTCTCTCTCTCTCTCTCTCTCTCTCTCTCTCTCTCTCTCTCTCTCTCTCTCTCTCTCTGTGTGTGTGTGTGTGTGTGTGTGTGTGTGTGTGTGTGTGTGTGTATTTTCTTTCATTTTTATTTTGTATTGGTATATTTGGGTGATTATTGCTTTGGTCTCTCTCTCTCTCTCTCTCTCTCTCTCTCTCTCTGTGTGTGTGTGTGTGTGTGTGTGTGTGTGTAGGGCCATTTCTTAGTCATTTCCTGCCGTAATGATTAATTCCTTTTCGTGGGAATGGGAGTTTGGAAGACCTTCATTTACTTTTGTTTATTTGTTTACCCTTATTTATTTACTTATTTATTTTTTTTCAT